>NC_143196.1:5937500-6237500 GCF_051530095.1 Phoenix dactylifera | reverse complement strand
TCCCCAAGGTATGGGTTTCCTTCTCGATTTCGTTCGAGATCTCTAGTTTTGGACGATTTTGGTTGGTCTGATTGATTTCTACGGTCAGGGGTTTGACGGATGTTGTTAGGGTTTCTGATGGAGTTTTTGTCGTGATGATTAGGGTATCCACCGGAGGGGTACGTGAAGGACGCCTACCCGCCGCCGGGGTATCCGCAGCAGGGGTACCCACCAGCGGGGTACGCGCAGGGGTACCCGCCACAGAGCTACCCTCCGCAGTACGCCCAGCCGCCGCCCCAGCAGCAGCAGAGCAGTGGGCCTACCTTCCTCGAAGGATGGTACGGATCTCTCTCCCCCACCCACCCCCACTCCTCCCCCCCACTCTTGTAGATCTCGGAGATCTAAAGATCACCGGAATCTGCTGGCCGGCGCATGATGGCCGGAATGTTGGCGCGCGATCTGGCCGCCGGCGTCTCCGATGGCCGCACCACCGGCGCACCTCGCCGGTGAGGTCGCCTAGGTCGCGGATCTGCGCCGTGATTCGGAAATCCGACGGCGGGCCGGGCCGCTCCGTCCCGGTGCCGGCGCACGATAGCGCGGCTCGTTGGTGCGGTCGTTGCGGGCTGCGTGGGCAACGTGTCACCATCGTGGGAACATCATGCTGACGTGTCGACCGCTTGTTCATCTACTCATTACTCGAGTTAGGCCGCTTAACACAAGTAGAGTTTAACTAAATTTTAACTAAATTTGTTCAATAAATATCTATAGTGAGAAGGGGAGAGAGTACTCGTATTATATATAAATATTATAATATAATGTTCCGTTCCCAATATAACCCTATCCCAAAATATTCCAACCTCGACATGTCGATGGGGCTCTTGACTTTCGTCAGATCTCAACCCTCTGTTCCTCTGTCTGTAACTTTTTTTTGGGACTTTATTTTGTTGTTATTGTTGTCGTGCAGCTTGGCGGCTCTGTGTTGCTGCTGCCTTCTGGATGCCTGCTTTTGAGACGGTGCGAGGGCTGATCCAATCACACACAGTGTCCTGTGTTTGGTGTGTGGCGACATGGTCAGCTGTTCTTTCTAGAGAGACATTATCTTAGTTTAAAGCTTCCGTTTTTTTTTTTCTTGTTTTTCTTCTCCCCTCCTAATCGACGTTGTAAGGGTTTACCTGGAGTTGGATTTGGTGTTCTGATTTGAATTGGTAAATGGTAGTTGCATTAGGTATCATTCTCTGAAAAAGTAAAGAAATTAAAGAATTCGGGGGTGTTTTGGCATGTCATAGTGGCTATCTTTTGATGTTTAGTGGATCTGTGTGTTGGTATGTTCATATATATATTTCCTTTGGCTAGTAAGCTGCGACTGACTTAGTGACTTTTAAGACTATTCAGAAAGCTTGAGATATTGTTGCTTTGCGAGTCGGTAACTTTTGATATGCAGGTGGCTGATTCAGTGGCTTGTAATGGAGGCAAAGCTGTACATACGTGATTCTAGTTTGAGTGTATTTGGTGTTCTTACTAACCTTTCTCTAGGGTATCAGGGACCTGCTGAAAAAATTTCACCTTCATGTCTAAAAAAAATAATTTTTGCATGTTTAGTTGTCCATAAATATATGATATAAAAAAATAATTTTTGTATGTTTTGTTGATTAAGAAAAAAATGGTTTATGTTATATTTAATTAAATATTTATTTTTAAAAAAATTGTGAAAAATATTTGTTATGCGATGCTTTTAATAAAGAGAAGGATTTTATTCATTATATCGAAAAGCTTAAAGATATTTTTAGAAAAAAAATTCAATTTGTAGTCGGTAAAAAGTGATTTTCAATATATTTTTTATGTGAAATATAGAAATTTTATTTTTATGGATAAATTGTAGGCAAATGCATCTCTCTCTCACTTAGCTGGCCCAATATCCTGGTGAGCTCAGAAGTACACGCTTTCATCTAAAGACTAAAACTTTTTGGCCTGCTCGGAGTTTTTTCTGGAATAAAATTCTGGTCCTAGACATCCCAGATACCTCTCACCCTTAGATTGGACGGCCAGATGCCAAGTAGAATATGCGGTATAGCCTCCCGGTTCTCCAGAAAAGGGAAAAAGCAATCCAATCTACCACAAGTTTGCTTCACACTCTATGCTTTTGATTTATTTATGAGGAGCTAGCCGTGTAATTGGAAGTTAATCAAGGTATACACTCTATGCTTCACACTCTAAAGAATGACGCCTTCTGCATCATTCCATCCCACGACTCCTTCCGAGTTACTCACACCCTTTTAGTTTAACCATCCCTTTATGAATTAATGATTGAACTAAAAAGGTTATAAAAATTTCATTGAATAAAAGATAGATATCTAAATAATTTAGCTAAGTAATTTTTTATTATCAATTTAGAAAATTACTAGCATATTGTATGGGTTGCAGCTTTTTTTTCTTTATTCTACAATATAGAATAGATAAATAGACTAGATAATAAAAATAGAATAGAATATATTAGATATAAGGGTCTAATTATTTTTTAAAATATTTATTTGATATTGATATTATGATATAGTATTATTATTCAAAATTCTAATAGTATATGTATATGTATCGTTATAGTAAAATAATATATTAAAATAATATATTAAGAGCATGATTCAACTTGGGTTTAATAAAAAATATAAAAGTTTTGCATCTAGAAATATTTAGATGCAATATAACGAGGTTATTAAAAAATATATTTTATTAAATGCTAGAACCTATTTATCCCGTTCCGCCCATTATTCTTATCGTCTCAAAACCGCACCATGTTAGATCTTAATTTTTTTTAAAAGGATTATTAATTGTTGGGATCTATGCTTATGCTTTTTTCTCTATTTTTACGCTCCTCCTCTCCAAATATAGACAAAATTACCTACAAAATAAACATAAATACGTTCTAGATAAATACAAAATCTACAGAATAAACATCTAGTTTGCAATGGAAAATCAAAATACTGTAAAAATAAACAGAAATTAGACCTTCAACCCTTGATTAGGCTAGGACTCACTTGCGGAAGAGGGATAAACAAAAAAATTCGGATATAGTAAATACAACATAGGATAGAATAAATATAATTTCTTCCAAGTAAATAGAAATTGGCCAACATAAGTATTCACTACTTTCGTACGCTTTTTGTCAGAAAAAAAATAAAAGTACCTGCAGAATAAATATAAACATCTTCGGATAAACACAAACCTTCTAAAATATTTTTTTTTGTGGGAGATCCAACATGGCGTTGGGAGAGTGCTGTTTTGAGACGATGAGAATGAGGATGGGATCAATGGTCCTAGCATCTAATGAAACGTTTTCTTCTTGTCTTTTTTAAGCTCTAACATGGCACTGGAAGAGCCGTTAGCATTTAATGGAATATTTTCTTTCTTTTTTAACTCTGACATGGCACTGGGAGAGCAATCATTTAAAACGATGAGCGCTGAGAGAAGCTCCTATTAATTACCTGATACTCTGCTGAGATACTTGTGATTAAATAAAAGGATAAACTAAATCCGCTGTACCATGAACTCCATGCTTGTAAGCAACTCTACCACCACGAAAATTACATGATCCAGAAAAAAGCAGAACTGTGAATCCGTGAACCAAGCGGACTCCCACCTTTTGATAGTAAGGACACAAAGACGTAAAATAAATTACATGCTCCGCTAAGTAATGATATTTGGGAATTTCAGAGAACAGAAATGCTAATTTCTGAAAAGATACGACATTCTTCCACATACAAATCCATATTCCACATCTCATTCATATTACATGCTCATTGAGATGAAGCGTTTTCTCTATTTTGGTATTATGTAATTGCTTCTTTTTTTTTGAGATCTATATACATGCTTATGTAAGTCCAACAATTTCAACCAATTACTATGTATACGCCTCAGACGGAATATGGATTTGTTTAATTTACAGAACATGTGTTCGTATCTGTTTGGTTACTTGTGATAATCATTGTGTACTACTCATCATAAGTTTTTCTCTTTTTTTTTCTTTTATAAAACTTCATACAGGAATAAAAAAAAACAAACCAAGAAACGAATGTGTCTAATCAAGAAGCGATGGGTACGTCAACATGCAATGGGTCCTGTAAAAGACTCGAGAAATATATGTTTCGGATATGTAACATAAGCTAAAAGAGTGCTTAGAATATAAACTAAAACATTTGAAGAGAGAATAGCTTCTGCAGTTCTTGCATTGATTGCAAAGGGAATCCGAAAATGCTAGCATTGTCATTTGCAAATCTCTACTGGTCTTGCAGTGTGACAAAATACAATAACAAAAAGAAAACAGACACTACTTTTCCAATGTTGAGTGCAGAAGGATCATTGATCTGGACAGAAGGTCCTTTAAATCTGGTTTACGTGTATGCCCTTTTAAAACTAGAAAAGAGGGCCATCAAACTAACTGCATCTTTGATTCATTGTAACTGAACTCCTGAAAATATGCCCTGACATTGCAAAATAATTAGTTGAAATTGAAACCATAGCCATTATCAAATTCCATAAAAGTTTGTTTTTTGGGGCACAATCTGTTATCTAATATTATTATGCATTCTTTTACTGAAAACTAATTTTCAATTTAGATTTCTGAGAATAGTTAGTATTCTGATTCTGATATGTGATATTCCAAAAATTCCTAGTAGAAGAAAGGAAAACTTCATCTAGTGTCCGATCTAATCCCAACTTTAGTATTGTATATTTTTCTTTACCATCAAGTTGTCAGACATTTGGGGAAAAAATGCTGATTCTTTGTTAATATGTTTAAGATCATCATCCGCATGTCAAGTCTTAATATGAAAACAATTTTCAGAAAAGCTAATATGGCAATGTTCAAATTATATATTTTTATATTTAAATTAATCTAAAGAACTTCAAAAACAATAAGATCTAAGAACTATTAGCTATAAACGGCCTAACGTAGTTATAGAGAGCCTGCCAGATCAACAAAAACCAAACGAATGGGTACAAGAGGTAAAAAAAAAAAGAACTCAGTGCACGAGGCTCCTGCCACTGCGAGGTTTCAGGTATGTCAAATATACGTAGCCTTATCCCTGCATGCAAAGAGGTTGTTTTTGCATTTCAAACTCATGACACCCAGGTCACGAAAGATCAATTTTATCATTGCGCCAAAGCTCGCCCTCTTACACAAGGTGACAATATTAAATAATGTAAATTAGCGAATGCTCTATACTCTATAGGTGTCCCGCAAATAAGTTACAATTGATCTATGCAAAATAAATTTCACAACTTAATTAGTAGTTTGGGAATAATGTGATTTTAGAGAAGAACATGCTCTGTTTGGTCATATGATTAGTCAGACAATAGGAATGTGCCACATATTACAGACTAATATTAAATAGTACATATACGGAAAAAATAATTCATGAGAAATTCACACTGATAGATTGCATATTTCGATCTGAAGCTAGCAATATTTCTCCAATAAATTGTTTAACTAAAAGATGGTCTCAGCAGATTATATTTACTCTCTAATACTAGCATATATTAGTCCTCAACAATCCAAGAAACTTCTACAACACTTGGGTTGACTTGGAAATTATGTTTTAGAGTCCACCGAAAGCTCAAAAAAGTTCGTCAAAAGCTCAAAAAGTTCATTAGGTTTATTCTTTCATTCTGTCAGGTTTTATTTTTTCATTATTCATCATTACTAAATAGCCTCAGCATAAATATAAGATTAATAATTTACCTGAGTTTAAGGGTGTGGGATTAAGATTTCAAACAAGCAAAATTTTTCTCTACAATATAACCTAGTGATGTCTTCATTTTTTGTATGCAAACTAATTCTGTCAACTGCTCACATAATCTTCAATTCCTTCCACTAAACACACACAAAAACTACAACTGCAATCTCATCCCATAATTTTTAATCCCCCTCAACTAGTCTAAGTTTTATACTTTACCTCATTCCATAAAATCTATGAATCCTTCCAGGAGAATTGGAGAAATGTCCTATGATTTACATATCATGTTGGATACCTTAAGTACTTATATTATAGGACCAAGAAATTTTCCTTGAACAGAAAAAGGTGATGAACTTTCTTCTTGTAATCAGTAAAGATCAGCTATGGGTTACTGAAACTTTATGTGGATATTGATGGCCCCAGCAGAGCAAGCCAACCTGAGTTATGCAGAGGATGCCTTGCCATTTTTTTTTTTTAAATTTTCTTCTGGTGGGGTGGAGTTGGGTGTCTGTGGGGGGGGGGGGGGGGGGGGGGGGGGGTAAACAATTCCAAATTTTGGATTTAGAAAGAATAATTATGAACCTAATAGGTATATTTCTATCTCTTAAGGCCCCAACCTTAGCTATGCGATACTTATTGATGATTTGTATGTGACAGACATGATTACTGGCTAATACATATGAAGGAAGACACGTTCATTTTTTAGATAGCCATGTGCAAGAACCTCTAAGCTAATCAGGCTCTTAATTATGGTCCCATAAATGTTGATCCTGAACAATCTCCAAAATTCTCTCTCTGTGCACTATGAATATTCAAATGTCCCTGCACAATAAAGGTTCCAAAAAATACTAATGACGGTGATCTCATTTCCCAACCAGAAAATGAATGATACTGCTCATTCAATAATTGCATTTTGTTCTCATCACATATTACCATGCTAATCTGAAGATTTTTATTAAATGATGGGAAGATTGATATTCCATGAACAGCGTATCACTGAAATTAGATGACAGTAGAGCTATAATACATAAGTGGCCATCTGTTACCAATTACAGATAACTTAGCCAGTAGAAGTACATATCATCTATCACCTAAAGGCAAACCTGTTGATGGTAATTCCACCTTGCTCTGGTTGTAGATTCTTCATATAATATTTGGATCCACGTAAGAAATTGATTTTTTTCCTCCTTTCATCTGGAATGGACTCAATAGAACATTCTGAGAAACCACGCCTCACAAACCTGCATCATGTTTAAAAAGGGGAAATAAGATCATTGAATCAACAGCAAAGCTGAACTCTTTTTCCTCCAAATGATGTCTACAGATATTATTCAAGGAACAGTAGGTATTTGCTAGTGCAACACTTGTTCAAGATATCTAGCAAAAAGGGGGTGACAAACTCTGATAAGAATAATAAGGCCAGAAACAAATAATATAGATTTTCTAAAATAGTTGCCTTCAAGTCATAACAACCTCAAGGTTTGAAATATTGGTGGAACACGATGGTGCCAACATATTTCGCTGGGATTCCGGCAATGGGATAGGGCCTAAGTTGCCGAAACCAATCCCAGGTAGGGCGTCCCATCCTGGATAGGTTGCTACAAGCTGGCATAAACCCTAGTTCGGCTAGGAGACACTCATATCAGTCGTCCCAGCCTAATCAGATTGGTTCCGATAAAGGTTCGCCGTCTCGATACCGGACCCTATACTAGTGCCACGCTAGCACAGTGTCCGTACAGTACGGAATTTTTTTTGGCAAACTGAGTGTTGGTACGCCATCCGTACCGGGTACCGATACCGAACTGGTATGGTACACCCTGTACCATCGGTTCGGGCCATTACAGCATACCAAGGTGCTAACCAATACTAATACCAAGGAGAGCCGCGGAGGGGCGGTGGAGAGGGGATTTCGAAACAGGGGACGCGGCTGCGGCCTCGGCCTCCGCCGCGCCCCCACGGGCTCCGCCGGCCCCCCTCAGCCTCCGCCGCCCCTCTGCGGCTCTCCGATGACGGCCACAGGTCTCCTCCCTCCCTCTCTTCTCTATGCTCTCTCTCATTCTCTTCTTCTTCTCTAGCTCCAGCAGAAAAGAGCTGGTCAGTTCGTACCGGCTGGTTCCGAGGCGAACCGGAACCGTACCGGTTTGGTAGGCGACCGGTACGCCTACCGAAACCATACCGGTTTGGTAGGCGACCGGTACGCCTACCGGATCCGATACGACGAACCTTGACTGATACCCATATTATCAGTAGGAGGCTGTCCCAACTAAGATGCTCTGTGATTTTTTTTTTAAGGAAAGAGAGGGCCAATTAGGTTTAGAGATGCCTTTAGGCATCTTGGAAGACCCTTTTGACCCCATTATGTGAGAAGAGAGAGGAGGGGAGGGGGGAGGGAGAGAGAGAGGAGAGGGGTTTTTTTTTCTCTCATCGTGAAGAGATTGCCACTACTGGAACATGAGGGCACTCCTTTCGGGTGAGGCCCTTTGATCTCCCTTTTTTGGTCCAAAGTCGGCAAAAGTTGAAAAAAGAAAACCCATCTCAATTTTTTAACCAATTTGGATTTTGGATATGTTGTAGGATGGATAGTAGCCTATAACATGGTGATTTTTATTTTTTTGCCAAATATCTTATTTTTAAAAAATATATTTATGTATTAAAATATTAATTAAAATATGGAAATTTTAGTTCTAGAAAATGTAGCATGCCTGCATTCACTCTATGCACATGCGACAATTTTTTGCTAGAATATCTTCTTGAAAATGTGTAATCGTTTAATTAATGTTTTAATCAAGAAATAAATTAAAGAGACACAAGTTCCTAAAAGATCTAAAAAGTATCTCTAGTTGTCCTAAAGTATAAATGTAATTTTTAAATTTTATTGTCCTGCATCAGTAATCGGTTGTTTTTTCCTGATTTTTAGATTATTTTAATGAAAATATAAATACAAAATTGAAAATTGTTAGTTAAATGTAATAAATATAAAACATACATTGATAATTAACATGATGAGTCTTAAAATTGCCATCTTGTTTTTATTGATTAACATATAATTTTCTGATTTTCAATCTATTTTTAAAGAAAAGAACTAAAAAATTATAAAAATATATTTTATTGTTAAAAACATGGAATATGCATTTGATAAAGATTGTAAAATATTCTAAACTAATAACTTGCATTTTGTTCATCAATAAAAACAGAAAAAATTTTAAATAATGTTTTAAATGAAAGGATTAGACATGGAACAAGAAGAGATGAGGAGCAGCATTGAGAAAGCTGGAGAAAGCTGAGAGTTGTTACATAGATTGGAGGGAGTCGAAAT
This sequence comes from Phoenix dactylifera, assembly GCF_051530095.1. Taxonomy (NCBI): domain Eukaryota; kingdom Viridiplantae; phylum Streptophyta; class Magnoliopsida; order Arecales; family Arecaceae; genus Phoenix; species Phoenix dactylifera. The sequence goes on along the minus strand of NC_143196.1, from coordinate 6,228,479 downwards.
TAGTGATATTTGCAAGTGCATTAGACAGCTATAATGGATAGTGGATCTCATCATAGGTGGATCTCATAGTGCATCAGATAGCTAGAGTGGATCTGGATTATGGTCAAAATAAGAGCATAGTGTTACTTCCTACTATCCTAAGATGGTGTGGCCGAGCTCCCAAGAGCACTAGATGTATACACATCTGCGGCATCAAAAGCCATAGCCTAGACAATATGCAATATCTTATGACGAGCAAGGATGGGGACAATATGCAGGCTAGTATAATGTTCCAGGTTCGAACTACCAAAAAGACATGGATGTATATGAGAGGCATCAAGATTCTAGATAAGACCGAACTATTCAAGTAAGTTATTATGATTTTCTTTTTTCAATATCATATTGTATTTGCCATTCTTCACTCAAATATCGTTGGTTGATTGATATTGAGTGTCCGCAATGACATTGACACTCAATTATCATAGAGACTTTAAAAAAATCATTCAAATATTAAAAAAACAAAACATGCTACCCTAAACATTTTCATTATGCATAAAAATTCAAAAAAATAATGAAAACAAAAAATAAAAAATGATTTCTGGCCGTCTTGGTATGGTACTAGAACAAAGCTCCATACCATCTTGGTATGGGATGCCTAGTAATGTACTGGTCTGACTAGAAATTGATACTAGGCCCAGTACCAGTTTTTAAAACCTTGATCTTAAGATATTTGTTGCTAAACATGGATAACTGGATGCATAGCACATGCATGCTGTCAAACAAGTGAATCTGAGCCTAAGAAATGACAATTCTCCATAAATTATAGCATTATCAAGACAATGCCTTTACAAATTTTCTTCATAGCCTGATCATGGAAAAGAAAAGAGACTAAAAGAAGGTTACATGACAATTACATTCATCAACAATTGAAGAAGGTTATTGACAATTATATTCATGGATTAGTGTAAGATGAGCCAGTTTTCACTTATACAACGAACCCACTCCATAGATAGTCAAGTTGGATACTGTACTAGTCTTCTATGTCTAGGGGTGCCTTTGGCATCACAAATGTTGCCAGGCCAGTCAAGAACCATAGGTTAGGAAGAGGTAGAAAGTTGTCCACAAGTAACAAGAGGATAAGAGAAAATGAAGACCTTTTTGGTTGCTTTTTTTGAGAACATGAAAAAACTTTTTGGTTGTTTTTCTTGAGAACATAAAAGCTCTCAAGACAGCAAACCCTCTGGAGTAGCTAATTTAGCTCAGATGAGGAAACATCTACTGCTTCCCACTTGTGCAGACATTAAGGGGACTAAATGGAATCAAATAAACTACACCATCATTAGTTTTGCTATGAAAGTTCAGAAACCTTGATAGTGTTACTGCTACCTATACCCTATGTAAAATAATGAAACCATAACCAAGACCTTATGTGACTTCAGCAGTCTCAACCTTGTTCACCATGTCCGCATGAGCTAATATTAGCTGTCCGTACCCTGGTAATTTCATGACATGTGATGACATAAACATTTTTCTTTAATTGTAATGCTAACATAAATGTAAAGGCTTCCCTTTCATCAGGAGAAACTACGATTGTGATGACATCCACAAGCCCTCTATCTATGAAATAATTGTTTCACAGAGTGACCAATGAGGATAACTCCTGCACATCACTGGACATGATTCTTGATTCAATCCAGACAAAAGCCTATATTATGCATTTTTTCTTGCTTCACCTGAATGTCATCTGATCTCTGTCACAACAGATGAAAGCTAATTTACTTTAAGCATATATCATGCTTTTTTCTTGTTGGCCCTAAGTGTCATCTAAATCTCTAACTTACTTTACAAAGAATAGTAGTTTGACAGAATCATCTTCCCCTGAAGAAACTAGCTATCTCTAACAGAGCTGATAAGTATGGGTGAAATTATTCTTTCGAATATAGGCTTCTTCGTGCATGCCTTGGGCTATCTTCAGAAATAACATTCATTGTGGATATTGACATCACTTGAGAAGATGTTTCAAGGGCACTGCCCCACTCATCATATCTAAGATAAACTTCTTTTGGTGGACAAATGATGTATCACATTTTCATCATCCCCAAATTGAACAGATGCACCCAATATCAACATGCTGAACTGTGCAATCCACAATAATTAAGTAGTTTGTTGTGGGGAATTTCCACTTCGGCCTTCAGGTTTTAAAGTGGTTCTTCGTATGCTCAGCTGTTCCCTAAGCTCAAAATTGACTATTAAGTAGGGGGTTCGTGGGGGTTGAAGCGTAGACAGTTTCCACCCACATCTTCCTCCTCGTTATTCATGTACCTTTTCTCTCTTCTCCCAGTCCAAAAGGGCTGTTCATTGACATGTACTCTTTCATTTTCTTAGCTAAAGTTGGTGGGGTCTTTGGCCCTGCCTTTTCCTCAAGATAATAAAAAAAATGATTAACTTGTTAGAGGTGAACACTTGATTTAACGTAACAATGCTTAAAAATCCCAGCACAAACATATGGAAAAACTTGAGAACATATTTTTCAGATTTCAAAGCTTCCACACTTGAGCCTAGACTAAGGCTACAATGTACACCTCCCTATAATCCTAACTAGGCATGGAATCAGTTTCTTTCCTTAGAACTAAAACATATAACAGCTATCAAGGTCCGCAATTGCTGTACCAGGTAACGTATTGGTACCTTATCGGTACGATACGGTATGGTATATCTCTATGCCAAAATAACTCTAGCCGTTTTTCTCAATTTTCATCTCGGTACGCCTCGGTATGGGGAGGTATGTCTTGGTACAGCAGTACGGGGCGGGTACCGATTTGAAGGTGTTTTTCATACCAGCTTTCTCCCTGTACAGTACGGTATGGTACGCCCCATGTTGGGCTATATGGGGCGGTATAGCAGACCTTGACAACTATTTTAATCATCTTCATTAACTTACGATAGACTTCAAAAATTAAAAAAAAAGAGAATAACAGACTTGGCATGATAAGGGAGTCCTATCTCGTGTAAATAGATTGATTGACAATTTTATTTATGATCCTTCGTCTTCAATCAGAAGTCACGTGACACAAATCAAGGAAAAGATGAACATTATGAATTATAAACAGGATTATTTATAGTGAAGACGGATTAAAAATCCATGATTCAATAAAAAGGATCTAACCTTCTTAATTGCTAGCTAGGTATCAAAAATGCAGATTATTTACACGCACATGGAGTTTGCTATGGATATCATATTAGAAAGCTATGAGATATATTTCATGGGAAATGATAGAAGATTCAACATGAGCAAGACTAAGCTAATGCTGTGGAGTACATAATGTTGCAGAGTTTTATGGATTTGCATACCTAGAAGAATACAAACTTAATGCAAGTTGTCCTGTTTGGATACAGACCTACATAATGTTGGTGATCTAGATTCTTTCTATTGTTCTGTCATTTATCTCCCAACAAGAGAACACAGGATTTTGTGTTGATCTTCAAAGAAGTAAGAATAAATGCAAAAGGAGAGCAAGGGTGAAAGTGTCAGCTTGTGCCTCTGGCGGAACACCGCTTTTCTTATCAAAAAAAGGCTGGCAAAAGAAATTGATGTCTTATATTAGCCAATAGCATACTAGCTACTTTCAGAATAATATCCAGCATTATTCAATAAGAGCCCCTTTCACCAAAAGAAGAAAAAAGACAGCCCGTAAAACCCAACTACTATGGAATAAACTATTATATATCCAAATAATATTTTCTCCACTATAAAACCAACTTATCATTCGGAAAGTAGTTCCAGCTTGATATTCTAGACAACTTATTACTTGGCCCTAGAAGAGTTAGACGAACTCATTCATGGTCTCCACATGTTAAACAATTAAGAACATCCCCAGACTACAGTCATGGCAAACTCAATTTTCAACCTATAGAACACACACAAATGCATCTTTTGGGATGTTGAGTAGCATCACAAAATAGATTTTTTACAAAAAAATAATTTTTGACTGATGGAAATCAACATCATATGCCCTCAGATCTTATAGCCAAAGTTGTTTAGCCTATAAAATACACTTCCAACCAAGATTCACCATCTCGATACCGGACCCCATACTGGAACCATCCTATTACAATGTTAGTACGCCCAATATGGGGGCCAGTTCGGCGTACCGAGTGTCGGTATGCCTTTTATCCCGCATACTAATTTGTTATCGGTATGGTACAGTACGGTTGGTATGCATCGGTACCGATTGGTACAGCAAACCTTATTTCCAACTATAGAAAATTCATTATAATTCATTATTTGTCAGATGATCCTCAAAGCACTTGATGATGAATTGATTTCACCAAATTCCTATTAACTGAAAATGTAAACGGTATTGACATAAACTCTCACTGGTGACCTGAAAATGGGGACTGTTTAATATTGAATTAATCAAGTTATAAATGACACAATAGAGAGCTAGCACAAACTCTAATTCTTCTCCATACAAGTTTTATACAGCCTAATGTACTGCTACAAACAAGGTCATATCTGAAACACCTGATCATCATGAGACTCGATAAGAAAGTACTGATAGAATAGTTAACTGTGTAATGTTTCATATGATCACTAGAAAGTGAAAGGAAAAAAAAACTACCCATTATCACATTTTAGTCCTTCAATCTCTTTTTCTTTGTTCTTTCTTTTTTGTTTGACATACATACCAATCTGCAGCACGAGTTGTAAGCAGGAAGAGTTTCTCTAATCCAAGGTATGATGCCTTCTTCTCAATATAATCTGCAGATTACATCATAACCCTAATTTTATCAACATTCTGAACATACACACATTCAAACTAACCATGTTGATGTAGATGCTCAAAATTGAAGAATTTTGCAAAACACTTCTGTCAACAAAAGTAACATAATAAAGAATGATAACTGAATGCATTCATTAATTTAATTGATGAAATAGAACAATCTTTTAGAATTCATATATACTTAAAAGACAAATAGAAAACAATCCTTGGGTAGCTCTTAGATTTAGTGGTATGTCACCATGTGTTTACACATCCATGCATCAACTTTGATTGCTCTCTAAAATATAACAACATTCTAAAAAAATCATGGAATTGGAACTCCAATTGTCCACTAGACCTTGGTCTTTCTCACCAATCAATCAGAATCGACAAACTAACATAGACATTCCACTCTTATTCCTATTTTTGTTATATGTTTAACAATTCATTGACGTGAGGAGGCCACCAACTTATATCACCAAAAAGAATAAAAGAATTCATAAAGGTATTTACTAGAACTGAAGATTAATAAGTGGAGAAGCTCTTATAATTCGAATGATTATTTGATGCCCTTGAGACTTTAGGAAACTTACAAAAACAACACAAGGGAATCAACATGTAAGGGTTATGATATCTTTTCATTTCACACATATGGGCTAAATTTTTTTTTTTTGGGGGGGGGGGGGGGGGGGTGGGGGGCAGGGGATGAGATGGGGGAGATGATGGAGTTGTTATGTATGCACATATGAAGCTTGTCACACCACAATCCTTTTCTATTTTACACCTTAGTCACTACCTGTTGTTATTTTGAGCTGTTACAATGTGTTTGTCATCAAAGGGCCATTATTCTTACTTAAGTTACTTGGGCAGATGAAGGAGAAAGAGTAAGGAAGACAAAAACGAACAAAAAGGAAGCTGGAGCAGGGGGACTACCATAGAGTTTCTCGTATCCCCTGGATTTCTTTAAAAAGAGGAGATTTCTTTTGGCTAGACACTCTCCTCTGTTTGTCATATCTGTTTCTAAAAGAAAAAATACATGAAGTTTGGAAGCATGTAGTGGGGCTTCAAATTTGGGAGCATGTAGTGGGGCTTCAATTGTAAGGTGATATCCCCTCTCGTAATTTGTGATCTTCTTTGACACATAGAAATGACCTTGCAGTATTTTCCCATGGACGTAGGCCATGGATTTGGCCAAACCACCTAAACCTGTATCTCCATTTTTCGTTTTCTTTTTTCTCTAAATTTCTTTTTTGACTCTTGCCCTATTGTGCATCCAACAGAACCTTAGTGTGGCTGCATTGTAGGAAATGACATAAATGCCACCAAAACATGGAGAGAGGCCCCCAAAACAGAATAATCATGTCGGATTTTGTAATCGATCCAAACTTAGTAAGTCTATGGCATGTTCCATAGGAGACAACTCATCCAATATTTATCATGTTCGGCCTAGACAAATAATATGCTTGGTAAAAGCATGGAATAGCACTGGAGACAACTGTATATAGGATCACTCAAGAGTTTCCATAAACAGTGGAAACATAGTTAAAATAATATAGACATTTCATGTAGATCAGAGGAAACCTTATGAAGAGATGGGCTTTGATTAGAAGCAAAATGTTAGAAAAGGGAAGGGAGAACATAAGATGATCTGGAGAAATTATGATTATGCATACAAAAATGCTTGCTTTGTGAGTGGATAGCTTGATTAGCAATTAGGACTTGGGTCTCTCTCTTGGGCTGGACTGCGAAGTAGAGCATTGAACTCATCCTGCATGGCCAGTAAATTGTCTGTGCCAACTAGAGATTGATGGGACAAGGATTAGGGTTAGGACTATGATCAAATAAACCCAACAACATATAAAAATTTTATTCAAAAAGGTACAACAGTTCAGAATGAATAAAAGATAAAAATGGCGTTGGTAGCTCATAGAAAGTTATAATGATGGTCTAGAATCTAGATTTAATCTGAGGGTAGGGTATAACAAGTGTAGATAGATGTAGGATCACCTAACATGAAAGTGGATGAATATCTATAACTAATTCTTCCTTATTTTGGCTACAATTTTCAGAAGTTAATTAGTGATGAAAAAAATTCAGATTCAACTAATTGGCAAGTTAATATTAAATTTTAATTGCAACGCAATCACAAAACAATGATGATTGAATAAGTGAATGCATGTATAGACAATATCAAATACATTGAAAAAATGTACTCATTGGGAAAAAGAGAAAAGAAAAAGTAATTTACATTTTTTCAGTTAAGCATACCGAGCAATTTGTCCCCTTGCCCATGCCCACGGCACTCAGGGGATACAACAATTGCAGCAATCTCTCCACATTTCTCGTCAAAGAAGGGAAAAAGTGCAGCACAAGCAATGATTGAACCATCTCTCTCCACAACTATAAATGAATCCAATTGTTTAAGAAGCTGAGCACAAAGATCATGTAAGAGCATTAGAAAAAGGTATTTCTGCTTAACAAGTATGACACTAGCCCAAGAAAGCAACATTTAGATGCCGTAACTTTCTTTTATTACAATTTGAGTGCCAGGAATAGAGGAAATGAAAAACATATCTAGATTTAAGCAAACGGTCAAATGAAGTTTAAACAAAAGAAGATGACACAGTGTGAACCTCTTCATCAGTTCTCCGAACCAGCGCACCAGATACTTCTAAAGGTTGTATAAGTCTTCTTATGCCAGGAAAGTCTGCCAATCTAGCATTCCGCGTTCCCTCATACACATTACTGAAATATATGGTGAGAGGAATAAAAAATAAGACTTTATGTTCTCCAATGGATTTAAATTCTCCAAGAATTAGGTGTATTTAGTTTTGCAGAGAAAGTACTCATTAGGAGATAATTAGCACTTTAAGCCTACTTTACAAGCACAAGCTACCAGTCCATCAAAACCTAATATATTGCAGATTCGAAAACCAAACATAATGAACAAACATGAGAAATCAATTCTAAGCTTTCAGAAGATGGCGCACAATCACATTGGTAGATCCATCCACTGAGAAATATAACACTTTAGACTTATGTAAGTATACAGTATGGTAGAGGATTAACTCATGCACACAAATAAGCCTAGAATCATAGTTGTAAAAAATGGACCAGAGACTGATCCGGTCAAGGTTCCACATCAAGGGTCTGTGGTCTGACCACTGGGTCAATCAATAGAACATGATTATAATTTGAAAATATTTTTTTAAAAAATAAAATTATTTAAAAAATTAGATATAACATTAGAAAATATAAATAATTAGCAATAAATCTTCTACATTAAATACTATCCTTTACATCACACGGGTCTACATTTATATATTCTTTAATTACAGCATAAATAGTAATCACGAGTCATCCACTATTTTTTTTTTAAATGATTATATATATGTAATATATAAAATATTTAGAACCAATTGATGATTTTAGTAAAATTTTTAAAATATCCAAAAGAATAAAAAAATATATTTATGTTTTTGGTTTTGTATCAAAGAGCAAAAGAATTATTTTAATGGAAAGATTTGTAGAATTTATTGGTATCTTTATTATTTTAAATAGAAATCTTTTGAAAACATTTAGAAAGAACAAAATAAATTTATCTATATGCGATTTTATATGAAAGAGGAAAAGTTATATGAAAGAATTGATTCCTAAAATATGATAATGTGCTTCGAATATGCCTAACATACAATTTTGGAAGTAGCAAAATAAAACAGATATTAATGGTATCTTGATGGTTGAGCGGTTGGCATTTTAATCTCAAATGACCTGTTTGAATCCTCATATCAACTACTTGTTTTTTGATGTGTTTTGAAACCTGGTTTGGACCGATCGGTAGTCCTTGCAAAAAAGGTCCTATTCAAAGATTAGACTGGCCAGGGGTTTGATTCACTGATTTTCCAGTCAGGAACTGAATGGTCCGATCCATGTTTTATAACTATGCCTAAGACAAAAACCTAATGGAGACTTAGATTCTTGAAGCAGTGACTATATAATATTTCAAAAGAGTGAGCTAGTATGGTCTTGAGAATAATTAACCCTCTCAAGTCTCATCAATAATTAATAGGATGAATATGCTTCATTTGCTAAATGGGCATTAAGATAATGAATGCCAGAAAAAGTGAAGCAAAATTCTGCACATCAAGCATCAAACCATGTAGAAACATATTTAAATATCAGGAATAGCATTCCTTGATAAAGAAAATAAGTGACATTTGGCAAGATCACTACATACCTAGCCACCATTGTCCCCACTCCATCTCTTGTAAATAATTCTAGCAGCAAGGCTCCACTGAGAGTACCATCTACAATATGAACTCTTTGAGCTCCACCCTGACCAGTAAAAGAAAATCAGTTTCTTATAATGATAAGTAGATTGCATGGACAAATGAATAATGATGCATTCTGACTCTGTAGACACATTTTGAAGCAACTCTCCAATGAGAAGATAGTAAAATCCTAGCTTTAGTCCTCACAAGAAAAATAGCTCCTCCAATTGAGGTGGTCCAAGTTGAAAATCCTAACACATGCAGGTGGCTGCATCCAACCTATCATTTCAAAGTTTGCAAACCAATCATGGTGAATCTCCACTAACTCATATTATCATGGCTTCACTTGTCAATAGAAAATGTTTGCTTATCCAAGATTCTATCATAAAACAACAGCAGCTATGTGATGATTGATATAAGAAAACAGATACATGAAAAAGCTTCTCATGAGACTGAAGCTCTCATCGCGAAGGAGCAAATAAAGGGGTTTTCCACACAACAAATATGTTATATACGTGCTGATATCTTAGGGTGATATCATCATATATCAGCTCATCTAATGTTGACTTCTATAGAAGCCTAAAATCAAGGAAAAAGCAAAAAAACACAAAACATATAAGGAAAGGGAAAAACGTATATAGAAATTATTAAGCCAAAGCCATGTCACATGTAATCATGGATGCAAACTTACTCTGCATACATATGCTGCAGCAGCCAGTTCTGAAAGGTAACCATTTGATCTGTTCAATTGCTCTTCACCTCCAATAGCAAATCCCTGCTCACCAGACCATAAGCCATTCCCGTTGTCAAACCCGACACCATTTTGAAAAGTTGCATTACACTTTTCTCTGTAACCTTTCCAATTCCAAGGAGGTTTGTTGGCTTCTTTTAAATCAAGATAGCATGTACAATGCATATCATCTTCACCTATAGCCTTGACATAATTTGCAGCTATTTCACTTTGCTTAGCCCGCTCTCTAATCAACATATCCGCATCTTGGAGAGACAAAAAACGAATGACTTGTCCCTGTTCATCAAGAATTTGACCGTCTGTTATGCAGATCAGTTTATCTGCATTGATAGCTAATGCACAAGCAGTAGCAACTTCATAAGTGCTGCAAAATTCCAACAAATAAAAGTGAGTCCTTGATGATTACAAAAAAGGGTTTGTCAAAAATCTGAGAAAAAGTGAAAAAGTATAAGAAATGGTGAAGCAAAAGAGAACATTTTAGAAGGTTTTAATCTGTAATTGGGGCAGCCAACTACAGAAAATGCAGATTCAAGGAGTAAAATACATGAGTATATATATACATTATAAGGCAGGGTCTACCGAACCAGGCCGAACCGCTTGGTTCGGGCAATGCCGAGCCGACCTGGTGCAAAACCGGGTTGGTTTGCTTATTATTTTCAATTCCGGCCCCGAACCGGCCAGAATCGATCCCGAACTGGCCGGATAGGGTCCGAACGGGCCGGTTCAATTAAAACTCGGTGCAAACTGGGTTCGCACTGAGTCAACCCGGTTCCGAACCAAGCCCCTCATTGTGGACTTGTCTGATGCTTTAATTGAAGTTGGGAAAGCCTAAGAAGGCCTTTCCAACAGCAAATGAAAGCGGCGGAGAGATTTCCGCCGCTTCCGCTTCCCAACAACTCAAAAAACTCGCCGATTCAGCAGTTTAGAAGGAAGATTCAAGCCTAAATAAGATGTGCTTCCTCTCCCCTATCTCATTCCTCCTTTTTTTTGGTGTTTGAAAAAATAGCTCGAAAATTACAAAATAAGGAGAGATCATGCCAAAATTTTCGATTTGGGCTTGATTTTATTATATGTTGTAAATCTATGAACGATCTACACGATGACGTAAAATTTTTAATTCTTAGATTATAAAATTTTTTAAAAATTAAAAATATAATTTTGGATTAAAAAAATAAAAATAAATATTTTTTTAAAAAAAATGTAAAATCATAAACGTATTTAGGGGCATGCAACCTACTCTCCATTCATTCAGGTTTAGATGCGATCATGTGCATAACGGTCCAAGTCTAACTTTAAAAAAAAATGAAAAATAAGTAACCTTTGATGCATGCCCAAGAGCCTAAAAAAATATATGTAGCATCCATGATTGGGTTTCACATGTATCTGAGCTAAAATTATTTTTTAAAATATTAGTATTTAAAAATTATTTTTAAATTCATAAAATAATTAAAAAATATATAAATAATTTTAAAAATTATAAAAAAATAGCAGTATGTATTACATAATTCAGAAGTAATTTTTGAGCTAAAAATCATATTTTTGTGAATTTATGAAATTTAAACATATTTTTAAATTAAAAAAATTAAAAATATATAACTAAATAAATAAATATATAAAAAATTAGTATTATGTATTAGATAAATCAGGTGTATTTTCTGAAGTAAAAAAATTATCTTCATCACAACAAAATTTTGCTATTTTTAAATAATTGATAAACTGACGTACTTAATAAATCTGCAAAAATCGAGCTATCAGGAAAAAAAGAAGCAAGAACGTGACATTGGCTGGGATAACGGGCAAATGCTCTCCGGTCGGCATCATTGGAAATACAACTGGTGCAACATAGAGTACAAGGAAGAAGGGGTAACTAGGTTGAAGCATCACTTAGCTGGTGGTTCCTCCGACGTATCTATATGCTGGAAAGCCTACAGGAGGTTCAGCGGCTGATGAAGAAGCACTTCGCTGATTTTAGAGTAGCAAAGGAGATGGTTGCCAAGAAGAAGGTGGAGGTGGACCGCCGAGCGACAAAGCCACCTACCTATTACTTCAGGAAGTTAGAGGAGGCGTCCACTCCAGATGATGAGGAAGCACAGATCTAGATTGCCTTGCAAGCAAGCCTGGATGATCAGTGATAGCAAGATGAGGTGGTCAGGCATAGGGCTCGATTTGAACCCTTGTACTACAAGTCGGGCTCTGGTTCTGCGAGCAGCAAGGCAGATCCAGAGTTTAGAAGAACCTCAGTCAGGGAGGCCGTCAACAGAGGTGGTGGCTGGATTGCATCTATGCTGAGAACTTTTGGTAGCAAAAAGAAGTCATCCAAAGAGATTCTACCAGAAGCAGCAATCCATGATTTAGATCCACATGCCTTCTTTAGCTGAGATTTGAAGCAGTAGAGGATTAACTCAATGCTGAAGAAGGATAAGAAGAAAGATATGTGGCGAGCTATTAGATATTAGTTCCACTTCAGCCACATCCCAACGAATGTGACAGACAATACGTACTATAGGTCTGCCATATAGGTTACCGGTCCTGGTGTAGATATTTCAAGCCCGAAGGATATCTATGGTGAGCTTCTCGACAGTAATAAAAAAGAGCTAGAGAAATGGATTGCTTCCTACAAATAGCAAGTGGGCCACATATGGACTTACTGTGATGTGTAATGGTTGGATCGGTCCTACCAGGTAGAGCATCATCAACTTTCTGACATATTGTGATACGAAGACTTTCTTCCACAAGTCGGTTAATGCTTCTGATCAGGTGCACGATGCTGCGTACATTCTCAAACTTATGGAGGATGTGATTAATCATGTAGGAGGAGAATATCGTGCAGGTTATCACTAATAATGGGCCACAATATAAGACCGCCGGAGAGATCTTGATGGAGCAGCAACCATATATTTTCTGGACCCAATATGCTGCACATTACATCGACTTCATGCTAATGGACATTGCGAAGATTTGTAGGGTGCAGCAGACAGTAGAGACAACTCAAACCATCATCAGGTATATTTATAACTATACATGGGTCCTTTCACTGATGAGGAGGTATGCAAGGAGAGATCTTGAGATCATAAGTCATACGGTTTGCTACCAACTACGTTGCACTTAATACCCTTCTTGAGAAGAACGCAGCCCTATATCAGATGTTTGTCAGTACCGAGTGGCAGGATAGTAGATATGCGAGAGCCGATATTGAAGGGAGCAGCGTCGAGGATTTGGTGATGAGGCAGACAATCTGACAGTGGGCCACTACGATAGTGAAGGCTATCAGACCATTGTATGAAGTGCTTCGGGCCATGGACAATAAGAGGTACCCCAGATGAGCTTCCTATATCACATGATGGAGAAGGCAAAGACTCAGATCATATGACAGATCCGACATACGCCCATGAGTCCATCGACATCATTGAACGGCGGTGGGACTACTAGATGGGTATGGACTTGTATCTAGCAGGTAAGTAAAAACATTGAAAATTAGACTGCTTCTATACTTGTACAATTTGACTAAGACAATACGAACTTTATGTGCAATATACTACCTGACCCCTCAGTTTTAGTACAACATACCTTAAATCGATATGGATGATAAACTTCTGGCCGCTCTGTGAAATGTGATTTACAAGATAAAGCCATATCCAGAAGTTGTGGCCCTATGTCTAAAAGAGATAAGTTAACTTAAGTGACATGTGTAAGTTAACTAGTATCTTCTATTATTAACATAGTACAACACGGTTCTTTTTCACAGACCAAAGGATATTTAAAAAGGATAGCGGCAGCTTTGGAGTCTCGATAGTTGTTGTAAGTAAGAAAACTATGAATTCAAGTATGTTACACATCAGGAGGACATTTACCTAGCATTAGATGGTTACTAATATGATACCATATTATAAATAATTTTCTTTAATATTTTTGCAGCTGAATGGTGGATTCATTTTGAGTTGTCCACAAAAAATCTTAAGCAGCTAGTTATCCAGATTGTCTCCTAAATGATCTCCTCGAGTGGCTGTGAGCGCAACTAGTCCACCTTCGCCCTCATCCACAGTAAGCAAAGGAACCGTTTAACACAAAAACGCCTCAACAACCTTGTATATGTTCACTACAATCTGAGGTTGAAACTGAAGTGCATTCAAAAGAAAGTAGAGCTCAAGTACACAGATCCACTCTATAGTGCTTTCATAGATGATGAAGATAATCCTATGGTCGGATGGCTTGTGGTCCAGCAGCAGGATCCAAACTTGACGAGCAAAGATCGCCTCCACAATCGGCCAGTTTCGTAGCCAGAGAGCCTAGGGTCGATGCAGGGCAATGGACTGAGAGCAATATTTCACGCATCCTTCTAGCTGATTGGCCACAGCCACAGCCACAGAGGAGAAATCACCACATTACTCCTTGTCCGAGACATCCTCTTAGAGATATAATCGAGAGATGCTTAGACGAGGTCACTACGCTATCCAGTTGACTCGGTCAAGAGGATGACATACATCCTCCCAGCATAGCTAGGGAGAGGGGCACGAAGGGTAAGAAAGTAGCTGCCCAGCACAACAAAAAAAAAAGACAAAAAGCTCCTACAATCCTAATGGAGAGTGTCAAAGAGTTAGTTCACTCAAATTCAGAGACTAGGAGCAGCAGTTCTGGTGGTTATGGATCTGCTGGCTAGGAAGAAAGTGGAGGACATGAGACCACCGTTTATAAGACAGTCGCAAAGTGGTCTTCAATTCACCGGTGAGTCCCAATTTACGCATGCTACACAAGATCGGAACTACGGTGCTGATTAGGTAGAGCCTGCGAGAATATGATTGCATATAGGAGACGACCTTCTTGATGTCATTCAAGAGCAAGACACGATGCAGCTGCAAATGACCTCGCACATAAAGTAGAATCCATAGACGTATCGGGTCCCGAGTCGTATACTAGATCCTATTATCCGCAGTCACAGGCAGCTTATGACCCATACGGATGCGAATATGGATATGGTGCGTTTGAGGCATCTTCCGATGGCTACTATTTTACGCAGCCTAGAGTATCTTATGAGTTAGATTTTGCTACCGATATATTCGGATGGATCCCTCCAAAGTCGTATTATCAACCAGAGCTTCAGCGAGAGATCCGAGAGTGCTTATAATCCGACACATGTTTCTTATGGGATGAGCATTATCACTCGACCCGATTTTAGATATTGATATGTATGTTATACTTTAAATATATGTAATTGATTGTATTATTTTTTTAATTTTTATGTCACTACTTGATTTGAGGATATTTTATATTGTTCATTGTAGAATACAATATCTCACTAATCATTTATGATTTGTATCATTTTAAAACAATAAGATACATCATCTAGGTTAGACCGAGATCATAGAAACATAAAAAAAATCAAAAAAATATCAAAAAAATTAAATTAGCCTTAAAATCATTAAAAAAGTTTAAAAGAGTGATTATCAATTAAATATTCTTAAAAACTCCAAACAAAAATGGCGTGCTGGTGCAGAACCGGCACGCCCTATCTATACCGGTTCGGTACGGTACCGAGCCATACCGGACGCCGACTAGTATGGGTCCTGGTACCGATTCGGCGGACCTTGTTATAAGGTATTGATATGTTGGACATATGTTGCGGGACTAAGCTTTTGCAGGGAGTACATCCACACATTTCCAAGAGTGCTAAGGTTGTTAACATGGATGTAAGTACCTGTAAGAATGTGATAATCATCAAAAAAAACCCTTGGCCAATCTTAAGCTGGCAGATCTAATTGAAAGAAATTGCAAACAGGTCTCCTAATTACCTAGACCAATTTCAGCAGTCTGTGCATCTTTTGAGATATAAAATTTTCTGCCAAAAGCACCCTCAACTAATATCTAGCTTTCAAAAGGAAAATTTTCGAGGGTTAAAGACTGGAATGTTCTAGGTAGCCTGTGGATAGGAATAATCAGGGATATATACAACTGCAACTCATACAATTATATTTTTAGACAAGGTTTTGCTTGTCCCATCAAATTATATAAGCATCAAAAATGAACCTCATGCTGAAAGAAACTGAAAGCATGTACCCATCTTAATCTTTATTATAGAGATTTTGATAACACTGCTTGCTTCACCAAATGACATTCTCGCAATTCATGGCAATTCCATATACAGCCTTCTTGCAATCAAAGCACTTTACTGTTTTCTTGCTCATCAATTGAATAGCTATCTATTTTTATCTAATCCCTCCGACACCAATCTTCAACCTGTCTGATTTCCCTCTTACATCCTTGTGAAGAGGCTCCACGATATGTTTCTTCCTCATCCTATTCGAGAGAAGAGAGAAATTTTACCGACGAAGCAAAATAGCAACTAGCTTACAAGGTCGAGGAGGAAAAGTCAAAAGAAATAAGCTGTTATCCTTACCAACCATCTTAACATTAGTGATGAGTAAATAACAAAAAAATCATGAAGATTATTCTCTTCACAAAAGTTTTTATAATTTCATCATTCTTAAAAGATGTATGCACAACCTTGGGTGCTTAAGGCAGGATATGATTTAAGTCAGAGGAGCAAAATTGGGTTTAGGGTCAAAGTGAAGATCAATAAAGATTTGAGAAGTGAGAGCATTTATAAAGCATTTGTCTAAAACTACAAAAAATAGAACACATAAATAGCAATATATTCATCTGATTGTTGCATGTTACATAATACATAATAGGTATATCCAAAATGCAAAATGTTAGTAGATGCAACTTTAATATTGAAATAACATTATTTTGATATAAAAAAAATAATTTCTAAGGAAAGGCTATGTCAGACTAGCACTAACAACATCAACATGTATTACTTTTTGAGTTCCACTAGTGACCATTAAGCACATTGACCATGATCCAGTTAGAGAAGGATGGATGCTACTAAACATCCTAAGTAGTAAGTACCATCACTTCCACTCCTAGCCTTCCACTATTGTGGAGTTCTTGGGTTTGTAGTCTTTGCACAGACCCTTTGCATCTTTAATATCATATGTCCTCTTGTATTGACAAAAGATTCATATCACCATGTGTCATCCTTAATATGTGAATATCAATAAAAGTAATGCGTTCATATCAGATAGAAGTATAACATTTCAATAGTTGATGATGCAAATTGCATGAACCATAGACTAAGTTCTTGCTAAATTATACTTTGCAAGACATATTTTAAAACGGAAAAGCAATGCTACATCCATAATCAGAAAGAACTGGGATAATTTATAAATCCATTCATAGAAGCTAGTAAGCATACTTGCAATTTAGAACTTCTCCTGAACTGGAATAGCCCAGATTGCTTACTATAACTATACACTCTTTATCAAGCCTTTCTTGTATACGAGAAACATATATTTTTTTAACTTCACCAGTTGATCCGAAATCAACACCATCTACAACGCCTCTTCTCTGCCAAAAGAGAAGGAAAAGGAGTTACCTACCTGAACTAGTGAAGGAAATAAGATTGCAAAACTTTAAATTTTTAATTTTAAAAGCACCCAGACCGGTGCATTTGCTTATAATCTCTATGAATATGATAGCGACCATTCAGGAAAAGAGCATTTTTTGAGAAACAGAACTTCAAAAATTTGCCTTGCCCACAGTCCAATATATGTCAGAACATTCTAAAACCATTGGTAATATGAGAATTGGAACCTTTTCATTTTTTTTCTTTCTCTGAAGCATCAATAAGATTCTTTAAAAAACAAGGGAAAAAAAGATAGACAAGCAAAAGAACTCCTCATGTTAAGGTGGTATAATAGTGGAGACCAAACAGAATAGAGGAAATAAATCATTACACCACAAGGGCTTATTGTAATACACAAGTAGACATGGTAAAACATTAAATAAGTTTCGTCCTCTTCCCTGAGCCTTTCTCAACTTAATAATTTCTATAGAATATTTTCCATTCTTCATCTTATCCTCAAGAATGTCTCTTCGGCATAGACATGACTACTACCAAATGTCATTGGTTTCTCTTTATCCTAACAAAGACAAGTCAAGAGAGCTCAACTCTCTTCATCTCTAACATAGAAGATAATCTAAGAGTCTTAAAGGTAGGTTCTATTTCTTTCCCTGACTCAGAATAGTAGTACAAGTGGGACCAATTTTTCTCCTTGAGTACAACAAAGAGAGTATCGGGGCCCTGTCTCTCTAAGTATGAGACAAATAGAGTTGTTATCCAGCATTAGTTCTAATTTTAAGTTGCTAAAGAGGATATTATGATGTCAGTTATTAAAGACTGTTACACATAAAAGATGGTTTCTCCAGGTTGTGCATCTTTTATAGGAAAATAAGGAAATGGTGCTGGCTAACCCAGAGAAGGGCACATAGAGAATATACTTATTGGTCAAATAGATTGTCATCCATAGAACGGTTTTCTCCTAAACTTTTGCTCATCTTTTAAACATATTCCTTGAGTGATACCATTTTATTGGAAAAGAATGATAAGACCAGCAACCACAAATCATTGTGCACAAGACATGCAAGACTCACCTTAGCTGCAAGGAAGTTGCCACTTGCAACATTAACACCAAGTTCATGCCAACGACTATTATCGCCATGTCGGCGAAGATTCAGGATAGGGGGACCAGGAGAGAGCTTTGCTTCTACTGTGAGTCGAATCCTCCCACCAGCTTCCATCGCAGCCTCTAATGAATCAGAATCCGTAATTCTATATCGACCTATGTATTTGCCCTTACTTCCTGAAAGAAGACATCTAAAAGCACATATAAGCATCTCATCTGCTTCGAAATAGCATGACTAAATGTAAGATGAGTAAGAAGCATGCACTTAAATAACATCTAAACTAACAACATGCAGACAGGTTGCCAACCAGAATTATTTGAAAACACAGACTGCTCAACTTTTCTTCAAAGAACCGAGTCCGCATAAGACAGCTTTGTAATTAAGTGAACTTTTGTGCACTCTGAAAAAGCATATGACTTTGAATTAATGATGTCCGGGTGGTCATCGACTTTTGATGCTTAAGTATTAATGAAGAATTGATGAATTGATTGCCAAAGTGCATTAGCCAAAAGAGTAGATTTTTTGCAAAGAAAGATGGGGTAACCATCAAAGCCAAAATGGTAGAGAAATTACTATACTTTCAAAAGAGGAATTAATGGACAAAAGAGAAACATAGCACACTAATACACAAGCTAGGTAATGATAAGAGGGATAGACTCATGGAATATAGCATCACATTTAACCAACACTATTCAATTCATCATGAAATACTATTAGTTGGGAATGCCGCAACCAACAAAGAAAGGTCGCAGTGGCTTGAAAATTTTAAAATGCTCTAACCATTGCTTCAAGAAAACAAAACATGAACTGTCAAAGAAAATTTATAATTAATAAAAACAAAATTTGATCTTCATGTCCTTGTTACAAATAAAATACTTTTGTACTCAGATAACTTGTTTGAATCCCACTGTACACTTGTCAGATAACTTGGTTGAATTACAACTTTCTGGCGTGCGGTACTTCTAGAAGACATGTCTTGTTGAAACGACCATGAATCATATATTTTAAGGTTTAGTGGCCTCTAAAATCCTAATGTATGTCTAACCGAATAGTGCAACACAAGAAACGAGATTAGAACAAAGCATCGTGTTTGAGATTACATACACAAGCCTTTGAAACATGTTTGTCACACTTTCTTATTGCTGGAGTTTTTGTGGAAAGGGGAATAGACATTTCTTATTCAAACTGGCACTTTACAAGAGAAGAGAGAGATGCCGTATAACAGCTGGTGAATTTGCTTCATCACACAATTCATTCTTCCATATTCAGTCTAAAACAATTAATATCAAACTCATGATCAAGCTTTTCCAAAATACAAGACCTGCACAAGTCAGGGAATATATTTTTTCCAATCATTAAATAAACAAAATGTGAAAAGCTACTTGTCTGTCATCATTATTAATTAAAATTGAAGAATAAAAATAAGTAACCATATTAAATTGACATTCGACTAAAATTGATCTTTTTCATGGTTGCTAGGTTAGTTACACTATTCAAATGCACATCAATTGAGTGGGTTAGCAACTTAGCATCCAACAAGTCATTACAACTCTAAACTAACACTTTAAATTATCATATGGCATTATCACTCTAAATTATCAGTTGGCATCACCAGTCTAAGTTATCATCGGCGTCGGAATCTGGACTGATCCCTGCAGTTATCCTTTCTCAGAATGAGTACCTCCTTTCAGATGCTATATGAATTATGAGATTCACATGGGACAAAACCCTGTTTCCACAGGAACTAATTGCTGTTCCATTCCAATAGCACGGTCACCCAAGTTCAATCATTAATTAGGAGGAAAACTTCTTTACAGAGGGAATTAGAAAAGAAAATAAAATCATAGTCATCAAAGTGACAAGAATCAAAACACATTGAAACATGATAGTTGAAAAAAGGTAGCCACTGCTAACCAATTCTTAGTGAGAACAGCAAACACAAGTTTATGCATGTATCTAGAATTATAGCAATCAAAAGTCAAAAGCTCATGCAGTTGCAAATTGCACTAGATTAACTCACCTTTCTCTTCCAAGAGCTTATCAATATGGACATGGGTCCCAGGAACCAGGACAAATTTGATCCCTAGACCATGAAGGAGTGAAATATCCTGCATGATGGATCATGTGATGTTGACGAACAAAATACATTAAGCAACCACTTTCTGGATTTACAATAATATTACGCTAAATGTACCTTAGAATATAGTGTAAATCAATTCTGGTCCGAACAGCATTAGCATACATGCTCACCATATTTGTTTTAAGGAGCACAAATTAGGATAAAAGGTTTCGCACTTGGAAGATGACTAAAGGAAACCTATATGAAATGTGGAATAAAAGAAAAATGTGCAGGTGGCACAAATAGAAATAATGATAGTGTGGCATAAAGTATACAATGAAAGCCCATTTCACTTGGAGCAAACTGACCATGTTAAGCCATGATAGCAAAAAAGGGCATTCTCTAACATATGTCATAAATGCCAAAATAACTTATATTTCATACGAGTGTTCTCTAACATATGTTGCAAGCAGAGAATGTGCTTTTCTCATTGTGACACAGCATACATACTTCACAAGCATTTAACATGTCAATTAAATAATATCAAAGACAAGAGATCTGGATGTAGATGAGAATATTGAGGTCAGTCTCCCATTAGCTAGTAAAGAAATGTGAAACCCTGCTAAATTACAAGAACCTTTTAAAAGTTAAAGTTTTTAATATACACTCACATTAAAAGGAGAAAAAGGGAAACATGGCCTACGGCATATTTTCATGCACACTTCTATTTGTTCTTACAAATATAGATAAAGATGCAACTATATGTTCACTTCAAGCTTTTTTCCAATTTACATGGGCTTAGGCTAATGCATCAAAGTATTGACCAAACAGTTGGAGAACCTTTTGCAATCATCTATACACCTACTGTCAATGCTCTGTTTAGTCAGTGTTCAATTCTTCATCAAGTTGGCAGGGCAGGAAAGAAGCCCGCCATGGAACTTGGAAGACAAGAAGGAAAACTTATGTTATGCAGAATAAGCCAATGAAGATAGGGTAAAGGCTTAAAGATTCCCATTGGAAAGAATCTAGTTAAGTAAGGAAGAAGGCAAGGCTCAACAGACAAAATTTTATGCATCTGTAAGGAATATATTAAGGATCCAAATGGCCAATTTCAAACAATCTCATGCATAACATAAATGCAGGCATATTGTGAAGATACCACAAAGCGTTAATGCGTAATAAGACCAGTTCTCGTGTCTAGCCCACGTTGTGCTTGGCAACGGGTGAGAAAAATAAAAGGTATAGATGCCTAATGCAACCTCATATCTATCAACATTTTAGAGTAAACAGGTGAACACTACAGAAGAGAGAGAGAGAGAGAGAGAGAGAGAGAGAGAGAGAGAGAGAGAGGAGGAGGAGGAGGAGGAGGAGCATTAATTAATCAACAGAGAAAACGAGACTTAAAAGATGAATTTAGTTTTAGATTTTAATCAACAGAAAAAAACTAGAATGACACTGAAATAGTAGCCTCATACCATGATAAATCACGGAGGGCAAGATAACAGAAAAGCACAGGAAAGAAGAAAAAAAGAATGCTTTCCTTATTTAAAATTGTACGTAACAGAACCTCTTTTACAGTGCTATCCCTGCAGGAAGCACGAGCCATCACCAAGACACCAGCCAATGTAACATTATATAACTCCAGTGCAAAATATCGATGACAAAACCATCTCATATGGACATAAAAGCAAGAACATAAGGACAAAATAAAATTGTAGTATGAGCTGCAAAGAAATGTTCATAATCAAATCAGATTGTCAAAAATATTTTATTAGAAACGGTAAAGTAAGTCGGTAGAAGAAAACAAACGTACAGAATTTTTTTCTTTTTTCTTAACACGAAAAAACATTTTAATTACTAATTAGGCATGTAGGACATACTTCCAAGATAAGGCAATCAGACTGCAAACCTGAAATATGTTAGATGTAACTTCGTTCTATCAATCAGGTACTTGACTCAGCTGACAAGCTGTACAAGAACAGCATACTGGACTTTTAAGTATTCGATCAGAAAACAAATGATTGGAGAGGCAATTAGATTATTGTGCCAGCTTGAAATTCCAAAACACGATATTCCATTAAAGAGGTGAGTTCTTAAAACTTACGTTTTTACGATGTAAAACAAAAGTTTCCAACTTTAAATCATTTCCTTTCTCCTATAGTTCGTCTTCTCATCTACTTAACTAGACCGGCATCCTTTTGTTCAAAATTCTTCAAAAGACTCCCTTCCAAGCAACCCCATGATTTCTCCATCCTATAACTCTGATTTTTTTAATTAAAAAACAGAAAAAAAACTCAAATCCAGTAAAACAGAGCAAAACTTCGAAACTTGAGAACACGAGATACCTGGAGAACACTATCCAAGTAAGGGCTCGCCACGATCTCCCCTGAGATCACCACCACGAAAGTGCTCCCCCTGTGTGCCCTTATATACGGCCAAGCTTGCCGAAACCACCTCACAAACTTCTCGTTCTCATTCTCACTCCCGCCACCACCTCCACCGCCGCTGGCGGCGGCCACGCGGCCATTCCCGGCGTGCCGATCAGCACTACAACAGACGGAAGTACCAGCCCTCCTTCCAAGAAAACCACCATCCGGCCCAAGACAACGCATCCGGACGACCGGGGACCGAGGAATCCGCCCCGGATTCGAGGCTGTCGCGGCGAACCACGCCGAGATCCACGGTCTCGAGCACGAAGCAGCCATGGTCGGAGGAGAGTTTTGCGAAGGGATCCGGGCGAGCGGTGTAAAACCCTAGAGAATGGGTGTGGAGAAGAAGAAGACAAGAGAAGAGAGTTGGGAGAGACGCGGCGAAGTGAGAAAGGGATGGAGTTTCAGTGTCTTTGGCGGGTGAAGTGGAAGAGGGGGCGAGGAGGGAATATCACCGGCATCGTGTCAAATTATGCCGAAGCGACGCGTGAGGTTGTGCGTCAAAAGACTCAAACGGTTGTAGTGTTGGTGGGCCCCATTCTTGTCAAGAAACACAAAATTTAAGGAACTTTTCCGGTTTTCTTTGAAAGAAAAAGTGGGCTAAAGAGGGGGAAAAAAAAAAAGGGAAGGATGAGAATTGAAGTGGTCGAAAGCATAGCTTCAACCACCGAGCAGAGGAGGATAACATAATTGGAAACTTCTAGGGGAGGAAGCCAGGAGGTAGCTGCTTGAGGTGTCCTCATTCAATGAACCTTGATATATATTTTTATTTTGTTTTCTTTTTTCTACATTGTTTTATTATTTTAGGTTAGAATATGGATGAGGATGTTAGGCTGCTCGCAATGTAAAGATTCTTTGTTTGAAACAAGGAATTTAGGTTTAACAACTACCACCATCTTCATTTTTTACCGATTTTGGTATATTTTTATCTTTTATTTTTTTAAAAAAAGCCAAACCCTTGATCCTATGAAAAGCCAAGCAAAATTTCTGGTAAAGCAGTCTCTTATTTTTAGTTCTTTTATTTTTTTTTTAGAAAAAAGCTACAAGATACTACGAAAAGCTAAGCAAAATTTTAAAAAAATAATAGAGCAAAAGAAAATAATTGTCAAATTTTAAAAAATGGCTAATCTTTTATAAGGATTTGGAGAAGGAATGGGTCAAGAGCATGAGATACAAAAAAAATGACACCTGCCAATACTTCATATTAAATTTTTGTCTTGGAAAAGAACTTATTATATCATCATTTGGCTTTTATCATAGATGGGCACTAAAATATAACAATATTTTCTTTTCAAAATGCATAAACATAGTATGAAAAATGAATTAGCAATTAAAATATGAAACAAGGTGTATCTAATGGATTGGCTTGTAAATGACAGCCTATTGATATCAACTTGTTAAAAAAATAGATATAAACAAAAGATGCTTTCACAATTATACAAAAAAAAAAATTGTTAGATTTAATTAATCTTGTAAAGGTAACTTGAGGAATTTTAGTTATTTAACAACTATAGTCAAAACCCATCAACTTCTCAATTATTCTAATTATAATTTTTGCATGTATAATCTTGCAAATATCTAAATTATATGTATACCCTCATAAATTGCCATTATAGATTATTTCTTTTTCGCATCTACCCTTATCAAGTTACAAGTATGTATATAATAAGAAATAATTTATAAAGATATACACATAAAAAAAAAATCTATGGGGGATACGCATTTATAGTAAAATTGTGAGGTTATACAAACCATTTCAGAAATTTATAAGAGTATAAATGCAAAATGATAATTTATAAAGATATTCATGTAAATATTAGACTTGCAAGGGTAAATATATAATTTTAAATATTTGTAAAGATATACATATAAAAAATCTCTCAATTAATATGTATTAGGAATTTTGCATAAAAATCTTATAAATCAAAATCTAATTATTGCCATCATTATTTTACCAAGCTAGTCAGATATGCATTTACACATGTCAAGATATACCTGTAGTCATTAGGTGCAAATTGAAAACAACTTGCCTAGGGTGAAATATTCTCTCATTTCTATTTTTCAATAATTTAAAACATATAATTCAGTAATTACAATAAATATTTCAATAATTGAAAGCATGATTATAGAATGATTCCATTGCGGATGAGATTATTCTATTCTAACGGAATGTTCCCAGGCCTTTTCTCTTGGATTGGGACATCGAAAAGACCTTTAGCAAGATGTTTGCAAACATTATCACTAAAAAAATAATAAATAAAGATGAAAAGTCAAATCAGCATATACCCATAATGAAGACTGAAGACCCCTTGCTAGAGATATAGAAGCGCCAAAAAGGTTTGTTATAATAGGAGACTTTTTTGCTCCAATTTTTCTGGATAAAAAAACATGGATGAGAAACATGCATCTTAGTGCAAGAGACTCTCATAGCAAAATCTCAAAAAGATTAGATATACGATGTTATACCTTCCATATGAAAAAGTTGTATTTATATTTTGAATCTATGATGCTAAAATCATAATGAAGCAGCCTTACTGTTGTACCAAAATTTTTACTCTAATGTATGGGAGATGGGAGAAAAACGAGTTCGGATCCTTTGTGGTATAATTTTTATATCGTATAATCTTGTACTACTGTAGATGACCACCAAATCATCTCTCTCGGAGACATGCGGCTTTCATTTATTTCATAGCATATCCAAACACTTTTTAGCATGATACACAGCATGTCGCAGATATGAATGAGAGCCACCCATCTCTTAGATGGATGGCGTGCTGGCTATTCATGATGGTACCATGCGCTGGGTTGCAAAAATTGCACCGCATAATTATGCTTAATTTTTGTATGACCATGAAATAAACATAATATAGCCATCAAAATCAAAATAAAATTATTATTATTATTATTATTTGTCGGAAAGGGGACACACCTCATTAATTAATTTATGCAAAAAGTACATCCAAATCTGTCAGCTTCGGCAAGATACGTAAGCTCAATGGGCATTCCATTTGTATCATAGTTCAAAAATAAAATAGTAGTCAATCCAAGATGTGGATCTCAATTACCCTTAGAGTTAAATCTTAAGTATTTGATTATGAGCAAGGAAAGTAGCCCACAAGTTTGAGAGAGTTAAGAAAATAGACATTTGCTCTCAAGGGGCCAAGGAGAAAGCTTGTCTCTCGAATGTAAAGAATAGGCTTTTTATCAAGGTTATGACGAGGACAATAACAACATAAATTATCATCGGTTTAGTAAGATCAAAGATAGTCCATGTAAACTAGCCCAAGCCAACTTGAATCGAACCTAAATTGGATCATATTAAACCTGGACAATGCTGAAAAGACTACTAAATCAAAATTTGGTCAAGTTTGAACTATGAAGGATTTAGAAATGTTTTATTAAACTTCCTTCATGGGGGGAATCTCTAGCATCGGCCGGGAAAGAAAAATCCTTTACCACAATGCTAATCATCATTTATTTAAAAAATCATGCAACATGAAGTTGAACCTTTTTTTTGTGCGTGGAAAAGCACGTACGGACGTAAGTTAGATTTATATGTAGTTTACTTTTTGGAAGATGATGGAACTAAATGTTTGAGATGCTCTCATATTTTAAAGGTTTACTGGTTACAATGCACTTGTAGATACATATGACTGCTAGATAATTTCATTAGAATTTTAATTTTAAAAACTTAAAAATAATTGTTACAATGATTTGTAACATTTATTTATAATTTTGGATTTTTTTTCTTCTCTTTTATTTTTGGTGATCCTACCTACTCAACAAGTTCAGATGTGGTTAAAATATGTGCTTGGACCACCAAATAATGGAGGCAGATATGCAGGCAAGGATATTCTTTCTAGAGATAACATATATATACATATTCTTTCTTCACTTTGTACTATTGTCTCAATAATTCAAAGCATATAGAATGATGCCCATTGTGGTTGAGATTATTCTACATCTAGCTGCAGCAATGTTCTCATGGCAGCAGTTCTTGGGTTGGGGACCAGGAGAACCTCTTATCCAGATTGACTGACTTATGGCTCCTGTGCTCTTGGAATCACCATGTTGTACTTGTATGGTTATTCTTTCTTTATAGACATCGTTATTCTTTCTTTACAGCAGGAGTCTTGGCGAAGCAGGATAAACTTCAGAAACATTCACAATTCCGTCTCCATCTACTAAAACTATCGGAAATGTTTCAAAAAAAGTAGACCAAACAAGAGAGTCCAGGCGCCAAGACATGGGGTGCAGTTTAGGCAAACTGTGAAGTGAAAACCTTGCTTCAAGTGTATTGAACTGAATTTTTAGATCTGTGCTGAGCATCATGATTAATTTTAGCTTTTGCTGTAAGACATTAATTTGTAAGCAATAACCTGCAGAACAGGGACGGATTTCCTCTGAGAATTTCTACCCCTCAAAATCTTCGTTAAGCCAGGATTTTAACCTAGATACACCACCAGAGGCACGATAAAAAAACTTGAGCCTCAAAGTTCACACCTTGTGCTGTTGTCAAAGTTTGGATCCTCTGTGATGCATATTTTCATCGCAGAAGATGGTGCATACTTAGATAGGTAATGCATCATCAATCTCGAAGATAGATAGTTGTCGCCGATTTCTCAACTTTTGCTTTAATTAGCAACTCCGATGTTCTGCTACATGGATATTTAGATAAAAGACACACCATCCATCTCGAAGATGGATAGCTATATCACCCATCTTTTAACCCTCGCCTTATTTAGCAACGATGCAACTTCCCTCCTAGATACATGTAGCCCTTCGGTCTACGCCGATGCTAGATATCTACACTCCACCACCCCCAAAAATCCCACCCAAAAAAAAAAAAAAAAAAATTGTGAGGGTAATCCATCAGTTAATTACTTTCCTCACAAAATTGAGATTTTAATGAACATGCAATCCTGATGACACATTGCTCCTGTCTGTGTGGGCTCCATTTTGATGTGTGATTCTTATATACAGAATACATGATGTGCAGGCATCACCATCATAAGCGTCTCACTTGTAATGTAGACCTAGCATTATCTTCTAAAATGCTTGCACAACTTTCTTGATGCCGCGTAAACATGACAGTGACAAATAGGGCGACATATTGAAGGAAGAGGACCACACTATAAGGGAGGTTCATCAAAATGGTCTAAAAATACTTAAGATCTACACCTTCACCACCCATATATGATATTGAAATGCATTGTATAATTTCATAATACATTAGCCTTTAGAAGCTCCAATGGTCAGGTGAACCTTTTAAATAAAAATTTTGCTTGCATCTTTGAGAAAGTTACTGGCATTATATTCTGCCTGTCCTATTGTTTCAATAGCTAGGGTGAATCTTTTAACTTTGGATGGAAATAAAATTTTGCTTACATCATTGAAAGTGACTTCCATTGTGCTCTGCCTATTCCTATTCTTAATTTCTTTAGCTCCATTGGCACCTCTCACACTTGTCCAAACAGGGATGGGAAAATAATATTATTGTTGACTCCAAGTGATGAAGAAATCCTTGGTGTTCCTCTATTCCTCTTAATGCTTGGCCTCCATATATTGAGATGGAGGTTGATCTGATGGACATGCCAGTGGCTAATCTCATCCAGCCTGATAGAACATGGCACACAAATATTTTATCTAACGTATTTTCAAATGAAATGATGAACTATGTTTGCAGATTTCCATTGTCGGCAGGTTCTTGGGATGATTAGTTGTGCTGGGCTTCTACCAGATTCAATCAAATCTCTCTAAAGGATATCAGTAAATCATTGAATACCGTATCATATTCAGGTATACCTTCCTCTTTCAATTGGATATGGATATGCAGGTTAAGATGTTCTATTGGAAACTTAAGAAGTCATTTGGTTCGCGAAAAGAATTTTTTCTCGTCGGAATATTTTTTCTGAAAATCTGATTCTCAGACATAAGATACTTGAGAAAATGATTTTCGCATGTTTAGTTGACCATAAGAAAGAGATCATTTCAGAGTAGCTTATGTTTGATTGAGTATTTACATTTTTGAAAAAGTTATGTAAAATATCTATTATACTTTTAATAAAGAGATTTTGATGACTTAAGAGTAGTTTTGAAAAAAAAAAAACATCACAATTACTAATTGATGAAAAAGTTGTTTTTTAATATTTCTTATGAATTTTTTTTATGAAATATAAAAATTTTATTCTCATGAAAATACCACTTTTCTATCTCTTTTTTAAAAACTCTAATAAAATAAGAGGTCTTTGTTTATTTTTTCATTGACCATATTTTTTTTCATTCTTTTCCCACGAACCGAATGCATCCTAAGTGGTTGAAACTGCCTTATAAGCATATATTGCAAAGCAAGGGAATTATCACAGTATTATGTCCGGGCCAAGTGAAGGATTATAAACATATGATTGTGGAATGCTCGTTTTCAAAACAGTGCCGGCGGCAGCCGTCAACGAGGTTAGGTCGACAAGATCCTCCCTGTTCTTTGTTGGATATGCTCAAGATTTTAGCAGATACTAGGGTTGAGAAAGGGCAGAGACCTAAATTGCTGGCTTCCATGGCTTGGCAGCGGTGGACAGCTAGAAACGAAAGAATATTTCATAATCTTCATTACAACCCAAATCAGCTAGTAAGAAGCTCTTGCTACTATATGGAAGATATTATTATTTCTTATGCATCTAATCTCATTCAAACAAATAAAAAGGAAGTGGTGTGGTCATTCTACCATGCTTCTGGATTAAATTCACAATATTTATGGGTGCCAGCAACCCACTTCCCTTGGTGTCTTCAAAGTAAATTTTGATGGGGGCATACTGCTACTCTCATGTACTGTTCCAATAGAAGTACTGACAGCTTGAGTAATTCAAGTAAAATTTGAAAAAATAAATGATAGTTTTTGCAAAAAAATAATAATAATACTATACTGTAAATTAAGATATAATAAGAACAAAAAATAGTCCAAATACACTATAACCAGCTTAGAAGTTCCCTAATCAAAAGCGCAACCAAATCACCAAACTAATAAAACATATTAAATTAAAATAAAAAGATAAAATCAATAATAATATAATAACACAAATTTTATATTTCGTCTCTCCATGAAAGATTTGACTTGGAGCTAACTTCTAGAATTAGACCAGTAGATTAAGCATGGGCCTTGATTGAAATTAAGTCTCAAACTAGGTCAAATATAGATCTTGACCTATCGGACTGAATCCAATTAGATCTAGACAAACTAGATTTGTTGTGAGCTATGCGCCTTTCACATCCGATGACTCAAGTTCATAGATCTAGTAATGTAAAGGAAGGAGACGGATGGTTGGCTTCCCTCCTAGTATCCTTACTCGGGCTTTGGTTATCTGTGTCTTAGGCCGAGGCGGAAAGGTCAAAGTTTTCACCTGATGGGGCATTAATAGCACTACACATTCCTAGTGTCTCGATAGTTTATAGGCAGCAGCTAATATAACTTGGACCAAGCTAAGCTGACTTGATCAACTTTATTTTTAAATTTAAAATTTTGAACCGTGATTGGGTTTCAGTTTACTTAATTATGCTCTATTGTAAAATTTGGTTCGTATCTAATTTGCCTCAATTCAATTGGATTTAAATAAATAATTTTAGATTTAATACCTTGAGCAGTATTATATCCCAATTTATTTACTTAAAGTAATTAACAGGTTGTTTGAGTTAATATTGGATATCCAACATCGGACATTGAATATTTATTTATTTAAAATTTTCCCCTTTTTTCTTTTCTATGAATTTTTAGAGGAAGTGGCTTCTCTCCACTCTTCACACTTAAATTGATTCATGAGTACTAATTCGAGTTGATGCAATGCATGTGAATAGAAACAAGTGGAGTTAACGGGCAGAAAAGAAGGAAAAATGAACACCTAGTGGAATCGAATGCCCTCAGTGATGAGGCCTCCTTGGGCCCATTCATTGCTTTCACGAAGTCCCGGACTTGGCTTGGACTCTGGATAAGATTAAAAGAGCTAGCTTGAGCTCACCTGAACTACAAAACGAGCCTAGTTTTTGAGCTTGGTCCGGCTCGATCAAGCCTTGGCACTAGTGTCTAGATGTGTACACACCTAATATTAACTTGAAAATTTCTAAATTACTCTTTAAAGGCTAGCAATTTAATTTTTTGAAATATTACAAAACAAGTTGGGCTAAAGTTAGAAAATTATGTCAAAATAAATTGTGACTCACTGAAACGATACCTTAAGATTTGTTTTTACAATCTAGGTGGAGAGTATTCACCTGATCTCAGGGGTAGCACAATTATTCAAAACCTAATTTTTTTGATAGAAATGTTTGACCTAATTTGGGACAGTCAAATAAGCCCAAATACCATTTAACCAGCTCAGGGCACTATAGTTAAGGACAAGCTATGGAACTACGTACCAAGACAAAAGACAAGCTATGGACTTAGCTTTAGGCTAAGAAAGAAATGACTCAAAGAGATAGCACCATACAACGATTAGGAGATTGAACTCCAGCCATTCTCATGGATATATGAGGGCTTCAGGCTTGTTCAAGAAACTCTTATGAACACATGCACAATTGCAAACTGATAAATTTCTTATTGTCTTCTTTAGAAAAGATTTCTTCTTTAGAACAGAAAAAGGGAAACAGTGGGGGGAATGTTCTCATTGTGCATCACCAACGGAGGTCTTCATGCAAGCTAATAGATTGGCTTCAAGCTAATAGAAAGTTTAGTGAGCCCAAGCTTCAAAGTTGAGTTAGTCTCTTTTTTCTTGGACCAATATATTTTAGGTACCAACTCTGAAAATACTAAGCTAATTTATCAAGTCTGGGAACACCTCGTCATTATTTTATTGCCTTCACATTGAGTCCTTAGGTAGTTAGTTAATCCTCGCACACAATTAAACAAGAGTTGTCCGCAAAGTTACGCATGTTATGCGCACAATTATGCCTGTTTTCATGTATAGTTCTATTTATTTTGTACATAATTATGCTTAAAATTTTTTAGGACCATGAAATAAACATAATATAACCATCCAAATCAAAAGTAGAATTATTATTATTATTATTATTATTTGTTGGAAAGGCGACACACCTCATTCATTAATTTCTGCAAAAAATACATCCAAATCTATTAGCTTTTGCAAGATACATAAGCTCAATGGGCATTCCATTTGTATCACAGATAAAATATAAAATAGTAGTCAATCCAAGAGGTGGATCTCAATTACCCTTAGAGTTAAACCTTAAGTCTTTGATTATGTGCAAGGAAAGTAGCTCTCAAGTTTGAGAGACTTGAGAAAATAGACATTTGCTCTCAGGGGTTAAGGAGAAAGCTTGTCTCTCGAATGTAAAGAATAGGCTTTTATCAAGGTTATGATAAGGACCATAACAACATAAATTATTATCAACTTTAGTAAGATCAAGAATAGTCCACGTAAACCAGCCCAAGGCAACTAGAATTGTACCTATACCGGATCATATTAAATCTGGACAATGTTGAAAGAGTCCTAAATCTAAATTTGGTCAAGTTTGAACTATAAAGGATTTAGAAATGTTTTATTAAACTTCCTTTACCACAATGCCTAATCATCATTTATTTAAAAAATTGTGCAACATAAAGTTGAACCATTTTTTTTTTTGGAAAAGCATGTATACTCATGCATGTAAGTTAGGTTTATATGTAGTTTGATGCCAAGGTTACTTGTTGGAGGATGATGGAACTAAATTTTTGAGATGCTCTCATATTTTAAAGGTTTACTAGTTACAATGCACTTGCAGATACATATGACTGCTAGATAATTTCATTAAAATTGTAATTCTAAAAGCTTAAAAATAATTGTTACAATGATTTATAACATTTTTTTTATTAAATTGGAGTTTGTTGTGATGCCCATCAATGTTAGAGAAACCTTTTTTTGTAGAAGTCTAAAATGTTTCAAGTCTTTTAGTGTTATTTTCTGGAATTGAAAATTAAAAAATTAAGGTGCCTTTTGATATAGCTTAAGGGTTAAGGATGATTGGTTATTCTCTCTCTTCTTGTCTTATAAGTACAGAGACATAAATATAAAATGAGTTCATTAAAGGAACTCCAAATCTAGTAAGCTATTAACACATAGCTCTAGGTTGAATAGCCACTCTTCTTCCTAGATATCTTATGTTAATATTAGAAATTTTAGCTAGACCTTCTGCACATGCAATGCACATGACATCTTCTTTGTATTTTATGGAAGTCATTGAAAAATCATATACAGTTTTTTTTTAAAAAAATAAAACCTTGTATCTACTCGGGTTAAAAACTCAATTCTTTGGCTTACTTCCTGTTACTCTCCGGTGGTGCCAATTTTTCATGGCCACATCCTCTTAACAAATAATAATAATAATAATAATAATAGCTGATTCTTAGTGTGCTTTCCACTTATCAATGGAATAAGCCTAGAGTTTCAAACGAGGTGTAGCATTTAGAAAAGTTCTATGTCGTGTTTATTGTGGTGGAAAACTTGCTTGAGACTTTCATCCTTTTATCTCTTGTGCTAGCATTTATTTATAATTTTGGATTTTTCTTCTCTTTTCTTTTAGGCTAAGGAATCCATCTGAATGAAATATATCACTTGTTATTGAGCCCTGATTAAAAAAATAAAGGAAACATCATCTTTAATTTTTGTTGTGCTTGACATTTATAACTATTGGATGTTATTACAACAGAAGGATAAGGTCGAAATAGTAGTAGTAGATGCACCCTCCGAGCTAAATGACAGCCCAAAAATTGAGATAATAAATAATATAGACATGTTGCTTTCACCTAAAATTACAACACAAAATATAATGAATGCCAAGCATATCTATACTTTCCTAACAACAATTAAGCATGTGGTGGTTTCATTGCATAAATAATCATTTGCTTCTTGGGATAGATGCCTACACCAATCATGTATAAGTTTTGCTGAATTTTGCTCTATTCACGTATTGATTCTAGGTCAACCAATATGCACCTACGATTTGTCTTAGTGAGATCATTCCTTTGAACTATAAGCAAATGGGTACATTTTCTACAACAAAGATGAATTTGATTGAGGAACCCTTCCCAATTATATCTTAAACTTGAAAAAAAAATCATTTATGCATCTCATTAGAGATGCACATCACTAATTTTTTTTCGGATTCTGCCAAGGTACTTGTCATTCTTAGTTGAATGTTAAGTATTGCATACTCATTGGTTGCTTGATTATTTATTTAAACAAAATATTTGGAAATGAGTGGTTGATGACGAAGGTAAGATCATCATTTGTCTATTTTAAGCTAAAAAGCAATCTTATTTCTCATATCACGCCAAGGAAATACAATAAAGCATGCCAAACAGAAGCACAAATTTTTAGTCAAACAAAATAGACAAAAATCATAAAATAACTATGCTTACTGCTGTAATTTTAACTATTTTAATTTGTCTTATGCTACAATCAAAGGCAGTCAAACATAATGCTTATGAGTTTCATCCTTTCAAAGAAATTTTCTGCAATTGGCTCTCACTGTCATTATCAAACTCTAGAAATTCGCCACATGGTTGTTCTTATATGAAATCATTTTTTCTTGTTAGTTATTATCATCCAAATCTAACTTTTATCAATTAGTTTTGCTCACATGACATTTTTTCTACGAACAAGACCTGCCAAATTTTGAAAATTCCATGTGTTGTCTTGTTTGATGATCTCCAAACAAATTTGTGGTTTAAACACATGCTTAATTTAGAGATATCAAACAATAATTGCTTACAACGGAGAAAGCTCGGATCTCTCACAGATCTATTCCATTATCTAAAAATTACTCTTCTAAGACCTCAGTTGGATACCTTTTCTCCGCATCTTCTGTTTTTCGTGCTCGTTGCGAGTACCATTTCCATTATAAAAATTAATGTTTAGAAGAGGAAGGGGAACGGGGATTAATATTTTCCCATGAGCTTTTTCCTTGGTACAAGGTTAAGCTATATGTACATGATTCCGGGGGAACAGCGTACCAAGAGGTACAAAACCGAGGACGTACGTAGCCAGCCACTTGTCCCTCACCATCCTGCCACGTGACGCCCAAATTCCCCTCAAAACACAGAACGCACCCACTTACACACCCTCCCACCAAACCATGCGGACCCCAACCACGCTCAAGTGAGAGAGCGTTACTTCCCACAATTCCAACGGCTGGGTGCCCCGCTCCCTTCGCTCGCTTCACGACAGCCATCCCCTCTTGCTTCTTCTCCCACCCCCCTCGATCGGTCGACACCCGCCACTAACGGAGACCCCCACGCTCTCTCTCTCTCTATCTTTTTAAACCCTCGGGCAGAGCGAGACAAAACCCCAGTCCAACCCGAAACCGCCAACCCCCTTGCATCCCCTTCGCATGTGTAGCCGCGCATGGACTCCGCCATGACACTTGTCCTCCAACCATTCGTTTCCACCGCCCACAGCCCCAGGGCCATTGGCCGGAAGCC
This sequence comes from Phoenix dactylifera, assembly GCF_051530095.1. Lineage (NCBI taxonomy): Eukaryota > Viridiplantae > Streptophyta > Magnoliopsida > Arecales > Arecaceae > Phoenix > Phoenix dactylifera. The sequence goes on along the minus strand of NC_143196.1, from coordinate 6,193,241 downwards.
ATCAGCCTCCCCTGACCAGCCTTGCCGGACGGCAAATGTCTAGAGAGAAAGCGAGAGAAACCAACAAACAAACAAGAAAGAAAAGGAGAGAGAGAAACCCCTTCTCCTCTTGCCACCCTATCACAGTACGGATCCCTTAAATCTCCTCGCTCCAAGCCAACGTGTCCTCCTTCCACAGCCCACCTCTCCACGTACCCAACCTTCGCACACGTGCCACCTCCCCTGCCCTCCTCCGCCACCGTCCTGTTGCCCTCCCCCCATTGGCCCACCCCCTCTCTAAAACCCCTCCCACCACCACCCCCTCTCTTCCCCCATCACCCACTGTAGAGAGAGAGAGAGAGAGCCATGGCGATGCTCCAGTCCGCCGTTGACGTGGCCAAGACCCACGAGATCATGGCCCGCTTCCGGCCCATCGCCCCCAAGCCCGCTCTCCCCCCGCTCCCCGACGGCCCATCTGACCACTCCTCCCCATCCCCATCCCCCTCCTTCGCCTCCGCCTCCGCCGCCGCCCTCCACCTTCGCGGCCGCCCCTGCCGCGCCCGCAAGCGCGGCCGCTCCACCCTCGCCTCTCTCCCCTCCAAGCGCCCGCGCACCCCCTTCTTTCCACCACTCCTCCCCTCCACCACCCCGGCCCAACTGGGCCTCGCCCGTGGGCTCCCTCTCCTCCCCTCCTTCTCCGCCCCCGAAAAACCGCCCATCAAAACCTCCGGCGACCCCCTCACCCTCTCCCTCCTCCCACCCAACCCCTCTCCGGATTCCGACCGAGACCTCGTCTCCGTCGCCCCCCCGCGAGGAATCCCCGTGGAGCGGGACCTCCTCCAGAAGCTCCAGCAGCCCAAGGTCATCGTGCCACTGCCCATCCGGCCCGTGGGCTCGAGCATCACCATCGGGCCCATCACCCTCGACACCGGCCCCGCCCCGCCGGCGCCTGCGAAGAAGCCCCAGGAGGTGGAGGAGGAGGTGGAGTCCGACCTGCTCCCGGCGGTCGTCTCCGACTCCCGGAACCGGGTCCGGATCGCCAATTCAGCTTACAAGGAGATGGTCGGGCAGCCGGAGTGCCCCTGGCTCGACTTGATGGCCTCCGTCGGCAGCCGCAGTCTCGGGATGCGGCTGGCGTCGAGGAGGATCAGCGGAGCGGTGATGCTCGACCTGTCGGAGTCGTCGGTGCCGCTGACGTCCAAGGGGTTCTCATGCAGGGCGAGGATACAGTGGGCAAGCAACGGCACCAAGACCTTCATCCATGTGCCTTGTGATGTGAGAAGGCTCTACTGCGACTCCAAGGATTATCTCTTCACCTGGAGGTTTCGCACCGCCGAGGCTTCTGTCAGCTACTGCAAAGCTTGAATGGCTCCTCATCATTGTCTTCCATCTTTACTGCTATCTTATGTAAATGATATAAGAACAGAGTGCTAGTAGAAGCGATACTAGACTGGAGCTGTATAGAAATGAAATCATTTAAATTGAATATTTATTTATTATTAAATGTGCCAGATCTCATTAGTGTTGATTTGACTTGCATGCCTTCAGTTTGGATGCAAAAGAGACATCAGAAGCCCAACTACATTGAAAAAGGAAAAAAGCAAAAAAGGAAAAAAAAGGAAAAAAAGAATAAGAACCGCTATGTTTGGGTTTTCTCCTCACAATCAAAGAGAAGAAAAGAATGGTCTCTATTCTTCTTCAGCCATTGGGGGACCCTTCCACTTGAAATTGTCTGTGTAAGCCACTAAGCCTCAACACACAGAATGAGAAATTTCAGAACACATTAGAGACACAAGCTTAAATGTGACCCAAAAGAGGAATAAATGGTACCTCAAAACAGTACGTACTATCACTTGCTATGAAATGGACGCTCACAGATGCTACTATGATGAACTAGATGAATAACGAAAGTCTAGAAAGTTTTATCCAATCTAGCTTCACCGAATCACGAGGCTAGCTATATCGGCGGAATTTTTTTTCAAAAGCGTCAGTTGTTACCGTCGCATGAAAAAAAATTATCGACATTTTTATCTAGTAATATAGAATCGGTTATAAAAAAAGAAATTGTCGCAGTGCTACCATGTAAGAACGACAAACGGACATGCTTCTTGGGCTGAGATTCAAGCTTAGCGACCCAAAAGCGAACTTAGGATACCTATCAGCTTGATAATGATAAATACCGAAAGCCTAAACGACAAACTTCTATCCAATCTAGCTTCACCGGACCAGGAGACTACCATGCAAGAACGACAAACGAAGATACTACTTAAAATATGCAGGAATCCAAGCTTAAATGATCCAAAAGAGAACTTATGATGCCTCAAAGAAGTATGTACCGGACCACCGAGATGGTAGTATTGTTGGAATGAAGCTTTGTTTCCAACGGAGTGATCCAAATTTGAAATGTGCGGGCGTCGATTAAATGCGAGGACCGAATGCCCTCCACCTGGTTTGCCTGTTGGGAGCGCTACTACTTCTCTGATACTGAGGTGGTGCTGGGATGATGTACTCACACGCGGGTTCTCCGTGCTGGTAGGGAGGGTATGAGAAACTTTCTACTTGCATCGAATATTTTTTGGTGGAATGAGGGCCTAGTAAGAGCTGCATGCGGTTGGAGTTAATTTCCCTCCCTCGGTCTTTTTTTTTAATACCAAAAAAAAAAAAAAGTACGTACCGGCACTTGCATAAAAGAAACACTTCACCTGTGAAAGGAACATTTCGCCGATAATAATTTGATAACGACAAGTAACGAAAGCCTAGACGACAAACTTCTATGCAATCTAGCTTGATCCAATCGCGAGGTTACCATGCAAGAACGACAAACGAAAACATGCTTCTCAACCATAAAGCTTAAAAACTTTTAGGCAATTGCACGCGATCTAGGCCCAACAGTTATGCTCCAGAGATTATTTAAATTTCAGAACAGCAGCAAGCTGAAAGAACCATTTCAAGATATTTTGAGAATCCATGTCTTAATCGGGCATATAACTGATGTTGGATAAGCCACGAGCTACGTGTTGCTACAACTATGACTTGTCCATTGGAGTGTGCCATGGATCACCTAGAGGATAAGCAATAAGCCCTGTGAGTTTGGAATTAAACAAGGGTGACCATGGCATTATGAACATCTGTTGTCATTTTAGTTGTTAACACCATAACATGTCTAAAAGTATGAACGGAGTATCTCTTTAATCATAAAACGTGCAGGTAGGTGATCTCAAACAAACAAAAAAAAAAATCAGACTAATAAGCGGGGTTGGCTTCCTTTCAGGCTGCATACGTGCATCGGAAGGCGAACATAATCGCAGATTGGGTTGCCTCTTACGTTGCTCGGCACACCGGAGAGTTTCTTTGGACTAGTGCCTCTGAGATTCCCTCTTCTTTGTATCACTTTATTATTTCTGACTTGTCAGGTTGTACCCATATAAGAGCTATATAAATGTTGTTTTCACCAAAAAAAAAAACAAACAAACAAAAAGAAATTGGACCTGCTAACCAGTGCAGAAAAGCCTTTAGGACTCTAAATAAGCCATGCAGTAATGATTCCTCTAGCATTACAGTCTTTACCACAATGATACTATCCATATATCAAATTATTTCATGTATTAGATTTCAATTGACTGTCTACGGCTCCATTGCATGTGCTCAAGGTCTACCCGAAGAAAATTTCTGACATCCAATTTCCAATGAACAACAACAGCAACAACACCATGATCAAAAGTTAACATTGCCTTTCCATTTCTAGCTTAAAGCAATTAAGCATGTTGCTCAATTGTTCTCTTAGAGTAGTGTCGTATAAATGTATGTGGCTTAAAGCATGAATACAGCCTCCTATGCCTGCTTCAGCAGTCATCTTCCAAAAATTGTGGAATAGCTTTGCAGACACAAAAAGTGGCTCTATTTTCCCTTCAATTTATGTTCTCAAAATTCTTCATCCCAAATGTCCGTTTCTTGAGAAAAAATCACTTCAAAGGCCCATAATGGTAAGAATCCCCAGAAGCAATTCTAACAACAACATAGGCCAGATATGTTTCTAGAAATTGTAATTGATCAAAATTTTGATTATCTCCCCTTATGTGGAGGTTCGAGACAAGCAGGCTCTGAAGACATCAACAGCTTATAATTATGGCTCTACTCTAAAAGTATATAACCAAATAAAAGATTTCCACATAGGAAAACAAAATACTTGTAGCTCATTATCCAATAACGCCACAAACTTAACATTGAAGCACCATGACAGATCCAAATATGAGGTCAGATTTATGGATCAGAATGTGCAACATTCAAGTGTGGACATAATCTGACTGCCTGCCTACCCAATACCAACATCATAAGAACAAGTCTCAGCACACCTTGAGACTACATTTCAGTAAAGCATCATGTCACCATTGTTGAAATATCAACTTTTAGCATTTATACATGAAAGTTTTCAAGCCCAGCACAAAATCTTGAAGGGAATCAGGAGTTGTTCCAATGGTCACACCTCTCTGCTAAGCAACCAGATGTTTCAGGTTTGAATCTTCAGTGGTGCATCGTCAGGTATTTGGACTTGGATATTTAAAGTGCTGATGGGTCTGCCCCACATTCGTGCCAAAAAAAAAAACTATATCTAGAAAATTTTTTATCAAGCCTGTCAAGTTATAAAGCAATCAGTCCAACAAATTATTCATTGGATATATAAATATGTACATATTTTCTCTCAAAAAAATTAATTTTGCACATATTCATAACACATCTTTGTAATATGGACGTGTCGCCATATCTGAACACTTGACACTAGTGTCATGTTTCCAGGTAACATTGCCATGAGACCAAGAAGGTAAAACACTAAACAGCAAGGTGGATCAATCCAATTTGACATTTACATTCATTGCAACTCAGGAGCAACCTCCAGGAGTCTCCTGGACTTGGAACGAGTGTAGATAAGAGGGCAAGGTCTGATAATGTGAATGCATAAATTGGAAGACAGTTAATTAAACTACAGGCTCTGTAATTCCAACAGACAAATATTGTGAGTAGGATGTGGGATTAAACACATGCCCGCACCATCCTCACATACTTTCCTTGTTCAAGTTTTGATGTCCTCATCAGATTAAGGGTTTAAATCCATTCAAATCTAATCACAAACACCACGGTCGGTTCGTGGTCAGCCCCAATGGATCCGTGCTGCAGTGTCCCCAAGTCCACATAGATTATGGGCTGAGTCCGCTCTGATACTATTTGTCACAACCTAGGATCTTACCCAAAATGGCTAGTCGGAAGGTATTATTTAGGTTCACTCAAGATCTACCCAACAAATAACTGATGTGGGATTAAACACACGCCCACACGAGTCCGCACACTATGAATACACAACATTTGATTAATCCTTTAAAATATAGAAAAGGTGGGCCAGGCTACTAGCATTGCCATGACACTTCCACTGCAATCACAGAAAAAGAAACCTGGCCTACCACAAATGGTCTGATGAAAGTAGAAGGTCTTTAGGAATAATTCAGATGCATGTGGGAACCTTTTATTTGTTTATGCACATCGTACATCTTATGGGATGTATATGCTAGCAAAATGGTTGGTTTATGAGTCCCAATCAAATTGTAGGGATTTGAATCCAAAACTAGCAAATGTTTGACATCAAGAACTACTGAAACAGAGGTACAAATTTTCCCTCTGCCCATCTCCCATTCAAAGTAAATACTAGAAGGGCTCGTTTGGTTCGCGGGAAAAAAAGGGAAAGTGTGGTCAACGGGAAAGTAATGAAATGCCTCTTGTTTGGTTGGAGTTTTCAAAGAAGAGAGATGGAAAAGTTACATTCCCATGAAAATATGATTCCCACATTTCATGGAAAAAGTCTTTTCCATGAGAAACATGGGAAAGTTACTTTCCTATGAGCCAGGAATCACTCCATATTTATTTTTTTTCAAAAAGGCCCTTCAGCATTAAAGAGGCATTTAAGACCTAATTTTTATTAAGAGTATAATAGGAATTACACATAACTTTTCCAGAAAAGTGGATGATCAACCAAACATGCCAAAAGTATTTTTCTAGGCATTCTCTTTTTAGAAATCTACTTCCCATGAATCATATTCCTAAAAGCGAAAATGCTTCCCGCGAACCAAACGAGCCCGAAAAGGCATCTATTTACTGGATCCACACTGGTTTTTTGTTTAAGCTTTGGATCATCATTCCTAATGTCAACTGTTCATGTTTTTGCATCATATCAAGATTGTTTGGCCTTCACCAATCTATTTACACTTCCTCAGGAAATCCTAATCGACCCCATCATTAGTTGCCCTACAATCTGCCCAGAATAATGATTCTATCCTAATTTTCTTTAAAGTGAGGAGGAAATAGTTTAGCCCAGAATAATGATTCTATCCTAATTATCTCTTATGCCATAGTTTTTCTATGATCTATGGCACCATTTTCTTGATTGACTATTTAGCCCCAATATAAGGCTCCTTTTAGTCAGAACTTTCTTGGTGATGTCTCGTTTTCCTACTTGTTGAAATATACAGGTGTGCATCTTGGCAAAGCATGAGGCCGGTCAGTCCTCAAGTGAGATAGTGTGTCTGCTCTCTCTAATCTTATATATAAGGGCATTTGTTCATGTATTGAATACGCCATTTTGCATGTATAGAGTTGTAAACTTGCAATTTATATGTACAACTAAGCAATGACATTGGTTTAACTATAATTCAGTGGGGTTAAAAGACAACTCAGCCTACAAAATTATGACTAGCTCATCTTTGACATTAGTAGCTATGATATTTCAAAGGAAATTTAAGCAAATGTGCAAGGCTAATTTAGACTTCTAGCTGCTAAACAGACATCCTTCTATTCCTAAACAGCTTATCAGCCACAAAGTGTGTACACCAAAAAGCTATTTGCATAAGTATACTTGAAAATAAAAATTATGAGGTTAAATAGCTTAAAAAACCATTCCTCAGTTTCAACACATCAGAGATGGTGGATTAATATGGCAAGCTCCAGAGATAAGCTTTCCTGGATATTTTATATGCCACCACCTATTCTGCAAGCAGTGTGGAAGAACTACAGTGCTTCCATAATCCATACGGCATTTCAGTTGTCTTCACAACTCAAAGAAGCTCTCTTCTCAGACATAACCGGCCTATGTAGCCTGGACCATAGAGAGTCCAATATGCATATATCTCATCCAAACATCTCAGCTGGCTTAAGCATTTTTGGAAAATGTTTTGTACAATTATTTTAGTACGCAGATTCATAACCAATATCTAGAAAAGAAGAAACCCTCAGTTCAAATATTATTATGGTGTATCAAACTAATAGTTGGAGTCGACTCTCAAAACACTTCGGAAAATGAAAATTGATAAATTTTGATAACTGTTCAAGTGTTCGACATGTATCTAACTCGAATATGTATCCGACATAGATTCTAGGAGCTAGATGCGAGTGTCCAAAGTAACACGGCGTGCAATTTAGCTACTTACCACATTTTACAGATGGAAGAAGGCCAGAATCCATAGAAATCATCAACTCCATCACCTAGACATCTTTTTGAGAGGCAATACTCTCATAGTATTGCCTCTCAAAACTCATCGTTCACTTCTCCCAAACTCCTCTCTCTCTCTCTCTTTCTTTGAAACCCTAGCATTCGGTCTTCCCATTTTTCCAAGAAATTCTCAACCCATTGAAAGAGAAATCCTTTTTCTTGATCTGATCTGGGGCTCAAAGAATCCCAAGATGACACTGGGTCTCCAGAGATGGGGGATTCGGATGTCCAAAATCTGGAGGGCAGTGCGATGGTGAGGAAGATGAGGAGTATCGTGATGGAGGAAGGGATAAGCAGTATCCCTGAGCCAGGCTCAGGACGGGTGAAGCATCCAGGCTCAGGAAGGGAGGCTCAGAGAAAACAGTTCAAGTCAAAAACATTTTCCATCCGCATAACAAGTTTGCCTCATACAAAAGGATCCATGTTTACCGAGACCCCTTTTTGATCTCATTTCCAAAATGGACAACAGGTCCAGAATCATAGATATCAATTGAGTAAAGCTATAATTTTAGCCAAAAAAAAACCTCTTTTTAATCCAGTAATGTCTGTAAAGAAACTGTAATAATTATTCTAAAATTCTTATGTCCTCCATCTAATTTGTTTTCCTAAACAGTTTCCAAAGCCCTTATCACCAACCAAAAAAGAAAACATAGCTATTAATGATTCCAATGAATGAATAAAATTTAATAAAAATAAATCAAATCTCTGTGCTTTGGCCTTTGGAGTCTGATGAAGGATAGATTAGTTTGCGAATCTATCTACAAACAGCGAGGTGAATTCGATTGGGAACAAAAGGAGGGCACACAAATTAATGAGATTAAGCATGAACAGACGAAGACCCCGCGAATTAGAGAGGATACCATGCGGCGGAGTTGTTCTTGAGGGATCCCGGAGACGATCCCAATCTCCCTGGTCTTGAGCTCGACAAGGGGCATCAGAAGCGAGCAATCTCGACTGCGAGAGTTGAGAGGTGCGGGCGAGGAGGAAGCGAGCTATGGAGAGGTTTTTTCGTTGCAGCGCCGGAAAGAAGGCGGATGGGAGTCTTCGCCGTCTTCCCGGAGCTGAGCGATCTGTGATTGTGAGAAGAATCTATATTTTTAGTACTCCTACAAATAAATAATCTAGATTTTGATCGCCCGCGTAGAATTATCAAAATTATTCCTTCTCGACACGAGAGAAACTTCTCCCACTCCCATAAATTCATAAAAATTTCAGAAAAAATCAGGAAAAAGAGCCATTAGGACTTTCCAAGCAGAAATACGGGAGAAAGAAAAAAGTGTTAATTTAAAAAGTTTTATTATTTTTTGGCTAATCAAAGTTCTCCACTAAAATCAATTAAAATGCCTTTTCTCCGTTTCTCTTGAGCGATCTCAAGCTAGCAAGATTAAGAGATAGGCTTAAATGCTACCGCCAGCGATGCTTCGCTACCAGCCCCCTTGAGGGACATGCAGAGGTTAAGGATTCTTAATTGAATCGATACAAATAGGATTAAAGGAAATTGAAATCCATTTTATTTCTTTTTATCTGTAAAAAATTATCTATTGATTTATTTATTTATTTTTTATTTTTTGCCCATCTGATGAATCAGTCCGCATAATTGAAGTAGTGCAAGCTCGATATATGATGAGAATAATAGCTTTCTTAAAGTAAGATTCATGGTTTATTCTTTTTTTTATAATTCTTTCTTAAATTTTTAATTATTTTAAATCTTACATCAAGCTCATGCGAAAAAGAATATCTAACAATCTAATGGGCAAGACTATGTAGAGATCAAGCTTATGGAAAAAAGATCAAGCTCATGCCAAAAAAGAAGACTTCGTAGAGAAGAAGCATATCGAACTTATGATCAAATGCTAACTCAATCTATACTTGAAGAGCCTGCGTCTAGTCCACGTAACGATGTTTTTTGGCCCAAGTTTTAACCCACATGGTCTATTTTTCTTCCCTCCCCTCCCATTCTTATAGTTTCGGAGTTGCTCTCATTTGTGCACTTGACCCGCTCTATTAAGTATAGTAAGTTATGACTTGATTTGTCAATTCGACCTACAAACATCCTGCTTTAAGTAGGTTCATGTTTGACATAAATAGGTGAACTTGTCTAAATTTGTTTACGAAACATATCATGTTCAAGTCTTGACCCATTTAACCTATTTTGATCCGTTAAATAATTAGGTCGGATTATGATTTGACTCATTTAACCTATTTAAGATATGTTTAATTCATTTATTTTTTTTTCAATTTGTTTGTCATTTTTGAACTTATTCTTTTAATCTATTTAACCTATTTAATTTGTTTAAGTCTATTTCATTCTTAAAAACCTGTTAAATCTGTTGAATTCGTTCAACCTAACTTGACCTATAATGTTGGTTGGGTCAGATTATTTATTTGATAAATATATCAAATTTAAATCTAAATTTTTAATTTATTTAATAAATATGTTAAGTTTGAGTTGATAAATTTTTGATAAGGCCCATTTCTAACATATTGGACCGACCCAATCCATCCCTACTTTCAGCCTATCGGGCCTAATTCCAGCTAGTTCCAGCCGGGTACTCCACCGTGTTGGAGACTTGGAGTGCAACCAATCACATTAGTTCGGGCGGAACAGCCGAACAGTCCCCGGCGGTTATTTTAAGCCCGAGGGCACGGCGTTCGTGATCCCCTTGCAGGTCGGTGGAGTGAGCGAGACAGCGCGCGAGCGAGTCCTTCTCTGGCGCGATGTCTCCCTCCTCGCCTATAAATTCCTCGATTTTCTTCCTCTCGAGTCTCCTTCGAAAACGTCCCACACTCGGAAATGGAATCCCCCCTCTCCACTGCTAACCGCCTCGATCGGAAAGAAGACTTGCTATCTTCGTCACAGGTGATCGCTGAATTCCTCCTCCCCTTCTAAACCTACTTTAATCCTAAATATAACCTTTTGAGATGGGGATTTTCATTTCTTTTTGTTCACTTGCATTTGAATCGATCTTTTTATGAGCAGATCAGCTCTCTTGCTGGAAGTTTTCTTCGTTTATGGATTTTTTGGAAGGTTTGCGCTGCGAAGTTATTAATGATTTTCTTTCGATATATTTCTTATCTATTGGCTTTGTTCTATTAACTTGTCGCTTGTTTGAACTGTAAATGGCTTGTTCTGGAAGTCTTTTGAATTGTTGGATGTATGTATTATAGCGTTTGTATCAATTTAGCCAATAAATTATTGTAGCATGTATTGGGTATGTTCGATCTCCTACGTGGAATCAAGGGATCAGGATAATTATATCGGGCTTGTAGATAGGCTGAAAATTGGGGAAAAAAAATCCAAATGACATCATTGAAGAGAATAAGAAGGAATTGTGGTTTCCTTTATAGTGAACAATCTCCTAAATAAACTTCAAATTGAAAATTAGATATTCTCTTAGCATCAAAAAAAAAGAAAAAGAAAATTAGATCTGCTCTTTTCTATCCTGCAATCCCATTTCTATCCTGAGGGAACAAACTGCTTGCGATCCTGCGCTTTTCTGTCCTACAATGTCTTGATCATTTGCCAGATTGCTACACCTCTTTCAGCATTATACAACTAAACAACTGCAAATGCATTTGCAATTGTCAATTACAAGCACCCACAAAAACAATTTTGGCAATTGCAAATATATATGTGGCATTTCTACTTGCACTGTAAGTTATGTTGGGAGCAAGTGGAATAGCAGGCAACCAAATAACCCCCAAGTACTTTAGGTGCACTACTGACCGTATAACAAGCACATCTTCAAAATTAACAATGATGTATTTTGAAAATTGGATATAATGTGGAGACATTAGTTTGCAATTGCTACATGATACTTTTTCTTTACTATGGAGTTGAAAGCTCAATGGACCAGATGTCTTCACACTTTTTCCTAGTACAGATGTTGACTCATCTCGAAGATGATATGTCAGGTTAGCAAATGAGTTGTTTTCTGCACAATACAATTAGTTTGACCATTTTAAGGAGGTTGTCATCGATCATAGAGACCTAAAGCTGATCAGTTTCCTTCAAGCAATGGTCATTAACAAGTTTTTGATCATTTGATCAGATTAGATGTCAGGTTGTTGATATATGATGTTTAGACTCTAGAGTATTTTACTGTATTGATATAGGATAAGATGATTGTACATCTTGATACACTGCATGAGAATTGATGTGAAACAGGTGATTTGGATGGATATCAAGCTTTTGTTGTTAGTTTGTATTTGGGACAGGAAGGAAACGTACTGTTGCTGTTGTTGAGCTAAAGTTTTTAGGCAAATAGTACTGTCAGCTGGGAGTTGCTCTGCTTTATTAATTTTTTTTCATCTATAGTTGATATTTTGCTTCAGGACAGGAAAGGAAACTACTTTTGTTTTTTTAGAGCTAAAGACTGTTTGAACAATATTGATTGCCATCTAGGTGTTGCTTTCTTCTGCATCTCTTTTCTTCTGTTTGTCTGATTAGATATTTCTGTAATGTGTATGTTTACTATGATCATTTGGGTTTGTTTAGAAACCCGTATCTTAGTTCATTCATGCCCAATTTTCTCCTCCTTCTATCTTTTTGCTACAAATACACACATGGCATATATGTTATATAATGATTCTATGGGTTTATCAATCAAAAGCTTGTTTGATCCATTTGTCCTGCTATGGTATTATTTAACTACAATTGCTAAATCATCAGGTTGGTTTGCTATTGGCATCGTATGACTGGTTTAAGTAATTTGCATCGTATTCTTGACATGAGAAAAGTGATTCTTTTTACATTTTTTTTTTGTCAGTAATGGATGAAAGAGGAAACAATGAGGAATCCTTGAGTTATCGTATTGAGCAACTTGAACGGGGTATTATTTCTTATACCCTTTTTATAACTATTATGAATTCTGTTTGTTGCGTGATTTACTTCTAATCTGGTTCTGCTATGGTGTGTCATTTTCAATGTTGTTATTGCTGACCACTATATATTTTTCTTTTGTTTCCGACAAAGTTGTATACAAGGCTTTAAGTCCCACCAAATACCATGCCGACAAGAAACTGAGACTCAAGACACATCCATGACACTAATTCTCCCTTGAACTAGGATGTCCTGATCATCGCAGTCTGTCTCTTAGGATGTGTTGGTCCCGTTGGGACAGACTGGGATGGACCGGGATGCTCTTTTTTTTTTATAAAAAAAAATTCTTTTTCCCCGTCTTGTTTGTTATCAGTAAGTTAACTATATCCGGCTCGTACCATCCTGTCATGGTACCGTACCATCTCAAAGCAAGCTAGGACTGGGCCCAGTACTGAGGTTTAAACCCTTGGTTGTATGTGTATCATTGCAATATGCGATATATCTATTTGTATAATTTTGCTGCAAACAAAGCCTTTCAGTGTTTGGGAACTTGCATCTTCTAGGAAATTTTAGAAACCCATATGCAAAACCGAAATATTTCACTTTTGGACTAACAAGAAGTTTGAACATAACTGTTGGGAACACATGAAACCCAGAAACAATGATGTTGAATAAATGTAAAATGTGTAAAAGATCATCCACTGAACTTTTGATTAACTAAAATTCAATATAAAGCAAATTTTCTATTGAAGTTATCGATGAGTACTGACTAGGGCTTTGTGCAAACCCATAGGCACAAAAAAAAAGGAAAAAAAGAAAGACGATGAAGAGTAAACCGTGTCTTCCATACTGTTATCATCTCATATAGGAGCCACTTAAGGTTCTGACCATAACTCTACACATTATAGAAATTGGTTGAAGTCTATCATCCATTCATACACATACATGTACACATGAGGCCAAAATGTAAGTATGACTATGACCGTGTTGCAGCCTGTCTCTTCATCCAAATGCTAGTTGCTCTGTTGCAGAGTACTAGTTGGTTTCTTTTGCATAGAATTGTTGATCATAAGTATCTATATTACCTATGTGTATTTTGCAGAACGTGATGAACTCAGGAAAGATATAGAGCAATTATGCATCCAACAAGCTGGTCCTAGCTATCTTCCTGTAGCAACTCGAATGCATTTTCAGAGGTGTGTTGATATTTATCAGGCCTACTAATCCACTTTTATTTTTCTGATTGACTTATTTCAAGAATAAACATTCGCTATAGTTAAATTAAAGCCCTATCAGGATTGCTGGTTTGGAACAAGAGATTGAGAGTCTAAAGAAGAAGTTAGCTGGATGCATAAGAGAGAAGCAGAATCTTCAAGAGGAGCTTTCTGAAGCTTATAGAATTAAAGTTTGGCTCAAACATCTTTGTTTATATGTCAGAATCCTTCTCTTTTTAAATTCTGTTATTTCATTCTTCTGTGCTGTAATTTTCAGAGCCAGCTTGCTGATCTGCATGGTGAGGAAGTTTCGAAGGTATCATATTTATGTTTATTTCTTTTAGCTACATATTTAAAACATTTGAAGTGAAATTTGACTCTGATTTTAGGTGTCTACTGAAAGTGTTGAATGCAATTGGGTTGCAGCACTGCATGCTTTCTGTTAGTGTTTCACCATATCATACTCATGCATTGTGGTGTATAAAAAGTATAGTTCTGAATTACCATGATGACAGAGGCAACAATGTCACAAAAAATTGAACTAGCAAACTGATTTAACTATTCAAGCTCTCCTATGTAGTTCTTCGAGATCTTGCTTTTGTACCACATTTCTTGTACCACATTCCTATAATTCCATCCACTACATCTTCAACTCTTTCACTATGTCATCTTGTTATGATTTTATATAACCATTGCAGCTTCCCTTTCGCATATTTCTTCATCCTAAGCATGTTTTTCTATATTTTGTAGTCATCCTGTGTTCTGCAGTATAAAAATTTAGCAAGTGGTATTGGAAAGAACAAATTTTTATTTGCAATATGACATAACCAGTCATCTCGCAAATGCATATGTGCTGCTTACTGGTGGCATATATCTAGCATTTTAAGTATCAACCTCCAATTAATACTCGTTTTATTTAGAAAGAACATAAAAAAAAGTTTTGTGAAAACTTAATCATAAGCATGAATACATTTACATTTATGAAAAAATTCGAGCAATTGTTAAGGTCAAACTCCAATAAGTTGAATCAGTGTTCATTTGGCTTCTCTTGGGCATATTCAATTTATTCTTGTGTTCATATACTTTAAATTGTGGATCTTTTGGCTTCAATTGGGCTAGATCAATGTGATAGCAAGAATGCAAAACAAGTTCAAACAAACCCATTCCTTTAGTGGTTCATTTTAGTCAGACTTTCCTGATGTTTTTGTATGAAATTTGCGCATTTTGGATGCAGACATGGATGTCTAATCACATCTGAAACAAGATAAAGCACTCCTAAACAATTCAATACTTGTTTTGGCATCCTAATTTCTTCCATGTATTTAATAATCCAAAATATATTGCGCACAGTGCTTCAGATCGGATGACAGTTGAAAATTAATGAGTCTGTAGGTATTGATTAGAGCAAAAAAGATTTATTTGAAATGATGTATTTCAGTTTGGTTACATTCCTTACTTATTTTTATTTACCTTCCTGAAATCATTGGTAAAAGGCTCTTCTCTCCAGTTTTTGAGTTAAATTTTGTTTTCCTGATGCAGAATAAAGAAGCAGAGAAGCAGGTGAAGTTCTTTCAGAGTTGTGTTGCTGCTGCATTTGCTGAGCGAGATCAAGCTTTGATGGAGGTTATAACTTCAAAATCGAGTCTAGCAATTTTACGG
This sequence comes from Phoenix dactylifera, assembly GCF_051530095.1. Classification (NCBI taxonomy): domain Eukaryota; kingdom Viridiplantae; phylum Streptophyta; class Magnoliopsida; order Arecales; family Arecaceae; genus Phoenix; species Phoenix dactylifera. The sequence goes on along the minus strand of NC_143196.1, from coordinate 6,178,036 downwards.
GTGTACGATAGTCTATGCTATCCTACTAATTCATCTTCTAGATGGTGTAATTTGTTATGTTTCTTTTAATAGTTTGAAAAGGCTAAGGAACAAGAGGAAGCTGTGTCCCAGAAATTAATTGATTTTCAGAAAAGGTATTTTTTCCCCTAGTGTATCTGAATTGAACCCAGATTAAGTTTCCACATCTTAAGGCATGCAATGTGATTACATTTTTCTAATTATTTATTATTATTTGTGAGCTAACTTTAATTAATGCTGGAGGTGCTTGAGAGGACAGGGGCTGCCTAGCTGAAGTATTGCGCATCAATTATATCTTAAGCCGTGGTGCCGTTTGGCATCACCTTTATTTTTTCTATTTTTAGAAATAATAATAAAATTTTGTTTTTGTTTCTTTTCTAATTTTAAACGTATTTGGTATAGATAATTATTTTTAAAAATAAACATATTGATGGTGATGGACATGGAGGTAGTTGTAGTGGAGATAGTGGAGGCAATAATGGTGTTGATGGCAAGTATGATGGTGGTATAGCGGAGATGATGATGATGGCAACAGTAGTGCGGCGGCGATGGGGAGGGTACCAATGATATGGTGGAGGCGATGGCTATGGTGGCTATGTGGTGGAAGTGGTGATGGTAGTGATAGTGATGATGATGATAGTAGTGGTGGAGGCACTAGCGATGTGGCAGAGTTGACAATAGCAGTAATTAGGGTCGGCGGAACCGCCCCGAATCAGACGGTTCCGGCTATTCCGAGCTGTACCGGTGACTCACTAGTACGGTTCCAGCTATTTCGAGCTGTACCTGTGGCTCACCGGTATAGTTCCGGCAACAGAAACAAAATCCATTGCCGGAGCTGGAGAAGGAGAAGAAAAGAGAGCGAGTGGGGAGGAAGGAAGAGGGAGAGGGCAGGACGCCAGCCTCCCTCCCTCTCTCTCCCTTTTTCTCTCTCTTTTTTCCTCTCTTCCACGGTTTGTGTACCGTCTTCTTTGTCGGTATAGGCCCGGTAAGGCCCGGTATGGCCCGTACTGACTCGTAACATCGGAAAACCAGTACGGGCATCAGGAAACCAGTACGGTGCCCGGTACCGGTTCCGCCGACCTTGACAGTGATGGTTTGGCGGTGGTACCTGTGGTGACAAGGGTGGCAGTGGTGGCAATAATGATGACAACAGTAGCGGTGGTGGTAGTTGTGGTGGAGGCAATGTTGGTGGTGGTTGTAAAAGCATGAGTTTCTTGTTTTTGAAGTATTGAAAGTAAGGATTTCTTATTTTTCATGTTTTCTACAAATAATGAAGCGATTTTTATAAAACAGAAAATAAAAATAGTACTAGCAAACATATTTTTTGTCTTAGTTTTTGTAACTTTATTTTTAAAAATAAAAAACAAGAAATAAAAGTGATGCTAAACAGCTGCTCAACTAAGTAGTTTTTTAGTTTTAAATCCTGTCTTAGATGTTAATAACACTACTTGAGGAAATGAAGAAAATGCTCTATTTATGCGGAGAGAAGCTATCTCGTTCATGTGTAGGCCATGGATATTTTCTTAATTAAAATCAAGAATTCCTGCATATGTGAAGCACTAGGAGAACGAACGTGTGTGGAGTCCTCTAGGAACATGGAGTGAGATTGATTTGCTAAAGACCATTCTGTCAGCATTAGTTGATGCATTGAGAGATATTGGTGTTTTTGGTGCCTTAGGGCAAGAAGACCAGGGCAACTGAAAGACAAAATTGTCAAGAAGGTCCAGTAAAGAGTTTAGGAAAGAAAGAAGTTGTGAACCGAATGACCATGATCACAAGAAGAATAACAGGAACTTAGCTCTCAAATAAATTACAGCTCATATATTCTCTAGAAAATTCCAAATAATATTTGTATGGAACTTGTGCACATACCCTGCATCGACGGAATGTAAGTGGTTGAATTCCTATATACTAGTTGAAACCCTCAAGTCAAGTTAAACCTTTTATTGGAGTAGATTAGACCTTGATTTTAATTAAACATAAATAATTTTATAAACCTTTAGCCTAGATCTCTAACACAATTACATAGTACACGAGCTTCCTGAGTATATCTCCCATTATTATAGCCTGTTATGATCGATAGTGTTCAATCTTGCCAGAAACCCCATAGATAGTAGGCACTACATGGTAAGGTGGCTCCAAAGCAAGGCTTATGCTCTATTTGGTTGCTGAGAAAATGAAAGGAAAATAAAATTTTTCTCTAGCGGAAAATAAAAGAAAGTCGACACTTTCCATTGTATTGTTGCAATAAGAAAATCAAGGAGAAAGTTGTCAAAAGGACTTTTTCTTAGTCGATTGGGATAACTTTTATCTTAATTAAATTGCCCACAATATTTTTTTTTCACTTTTTCTTTTTCAAAATTGCTACCACTTGGTGAGAGAAAATTTGAGTTGTTAGAGAAAATCTTGGCCCCAGATTCTCTCTCAACTTTTTTTTTTGAGTTTCCTTTCTACAAGCTAACGTTGAAAAAGAAGATTTTAGCATAACTTCTTTTCTTTCATTTTCTTGGCAACCAAATGGAGCCTTAAATAACATATGAGGTAAAATTGGGGATATGTGTCCAAAATTTGTGCCTGGATCAAGTCAGTTCAAATACAAAATGACAGATATTAACTCTCAATTTGGTTTGATATGCTAATCATGACCTAGGCTTGACCTATTACTTCTAAATTACAAGTGTGGTCCATATTCAGTTCTGGTGTGTAACATGGCACAATGTGGCAGTGGCGGTAGTAATAATATTGATTTATTACTATTCCATATTGTGAATTTTTTTTTTTTTAAGATTCATGTCAGTGTCTTTAAAAAGAACCCAGTGATTCATATATTTTTCCTTTAACCCTTCAAAGGAGGTGATGCACTTTTCTTGAACATACACACAGAAAATAGAGAGTGAACGAATAACATAAATTGTGGCACATTTATCAATTTATGAAAATTTCAAGCTAATAGTGATGGATCATCAAGGGGTATGATCTGAGCCAGTTGTAGTGTCTCTTAATCTAGTATGAAGAAAATAATTTATAATATCTGTAGTGACCTTTACAAAACCAGTTACTTGATATGTGCATTTCATGTGCTGCTGTGGCAGTGTTAAATTATTGATCATTACACAAAATAAGAAAGAAATGATGGCAAAAGTTCCAATTCGTGCAAATTTCTCCATTTAATAGGATCATAATCAATCAATAGACTTTCCATCCTATTGAATCAGTCAAGTATGTTGTGTGTGTCAAACTCATCGGGTTAGAAGCATCTATTAAGTACTCTTTTAGATATATTTAATTTGCATTTTATGTGCCATCTCGTGCAAATCAATGCTAAAGGAATGAATAACCCTAACTAACAACTTGGAGGAACATTGTTTAGTGCCTTAGTGATCACAATTAGGGGAAGATGGGGTGCCCAGGTGGCAGGTTCAACAATAGCGACAAAATTTCATGTGGGCTAAATCCTTTTTTGGATATTTGTGTGGGTTGTTCTTTAGTAGCACTGATGTGATGAAGAATTATATGAATGTCAGCCTCTGCACTTCTCCACCTGTTTTGCTGCTATAAACTCCCATAAGAGTAAATATACTTCTTTGTTCAGTTATTCCTCTCTTTAAAAGGAAAAACATGAAAAGTGGATTAGTCAAAACTGGAGCAGTGAGAGCACAGGAATTCGCATGGCCAGATCTGGTGGAACTTCTGAAGCAGGCCCTCAGAGTGAGACAAAGGCAATAGTAGAAGAAAATATAAGGCAAGAGGCCTGGAGAGTTGGGTCACTTGGAAAGTTCATCATCAAGATTTCAAATACTGGTATAGTTTTTTTTACTGAAATGGTATGGTACCGGGTACAGATACGCTTTGTACTGGTGCTGGAGATCTGCCAGAATGGCATGGTATTGTTCATACCATCCCATTCCGATTGTACTTGAAACCTTATTTGTCACAATTGGCTAGGGAAAAGGCCCGTCACTGGCAAAAGCCACTGGTCAGCTAAAAAACAAGAAAACCTGCTGATAATTGGCCTTTATATTAGGTATTGGAATGTGACACACTGTTTAGAGATTTGTTGAAGGAGAAATGCTGCTGACTGGTAGACTAGAACTGCTGTGCAGCAGTGCTTATTAATCCAGCTGATATATTAGGGATATGGTTAAGAATTAAGATATTTTGTGGCATTTGTGCCTAATTTGACTCTTAGTCGATAAACATCTAATTCTTTTTGTTATCCATATAGATGTTTACATTGATGCAAATGCAGAACATGAGTTTCTAGAAGAATAATAATGCTTCCTACAACCGATAAGGTGTTTATTATTAAACCTGATATGCATTATTGACCATTCTGCTATTAGCTTTAGCTTTTGGGTTTAGTTTGTTAGTTAACATTGTATCTGAGCCTAGGTTTGCTGGAGGTCACAAGTTCAAATCCTTTCTATGGTAATTATTATACCGGTTATTATCTTGACTCATTTTAGTCGTTATGTTTGTTATCTCGACTCATTTCAATCATTGTGCTCCTTCCACGTGTGTGGTCCAGGTTGTGCGTGAAGGGGTGGTGGGGTGTTAAGCCTTTACCTTGCTGACACTTCGCCTAATCCCTATCAAACTTCAACTTTTGGGATCAGTTTGTTAGTAAACAGTTATAGAAGGGCTCCAACATTCCATTTGATTGATTAAATGAAGATGAAATATATCGCAGCCAGCAAGCCACATAATTTGCTTTTAAAGGTTATAAATATGGCATGAATTTTGTCTCAACCTTCAATTATAGTGTCACTTTCAATGGCCAATATTTAGTGAAGAGAACGATGATATAAATTTTTGACTAAAATTAATTTATATGTATTTATTTATTCTCTCTTTTGTATCTGTGAGGATGGTGGGGTTGGGTGGGGGATTTTTCTTGCTTTGTTATTCCATTGAATAGTGGCACCATTTGACATATTATTTTAGGGAAATAATTGCTATATTTATTCATGTAATATAAAAAAATGGTATTGGCCAGTTGTTCAAAAAATGATCTTCTATCCTCACTTATCGTGGAAGCTGGAATAGCCATGATATAAAGTTAATCAGTTATCTGGCATCAATAATGACTTCCTTCATAGAGTTGTATTATTGGAGATGCTCATTATTGACTCTGATCAATGATTATAAAATTTTAGGAGGTACACCTAGATAATCTAGGTCATAAGTCTTGATTCCCAACCTCTTAATACTTTAGGCTCGATCCTTCCTCTAAACAAATTTACTGAGATTGTCAAAAAAATTTTGAATGAAATAAAGATGACCTGAAAATGAGCTGCCGCCACAAGTTCATGTATCAATCTTGCCACAACTTGAACACCCCTCAGTTTGCAATGCCAATTTATTATTCTTTTCGTTATTAGACAAGCTTCCCAAATCCTCATAAGCTATTATTCAGGGAGTTTCTTGTCATTAAATTGAAGTATATCTCTTTGCTAACTTGCTTCTACTAAATAGGTCGCTTGTTTTGCAGCCACCTGGGTAGAGTAAGACAAAACACTGAGAAAAGGGCCTTCTACTCCTTTTGCAACCAGAAGCCTGAGATGCAAAAGATCAATATTTCCTTTTCTAGGAAGCAGAGACAATAATTAAATCCATGTTTTATAGCTTTGTTTCTCAGAGAGCATATAACTCTTGCATACTGTTGATTCAGGATTTTAACTGCACTATATTGATACATCAAAGAAGATGCACTATCCATTCAATGCTTGTATATGTCTAAACGTTCAATGCATTCAATGCTTATGTATGATACTATGTGTGCTATATGTTTAAACTTTAGAATGATACTATGCTTTATACGTTTGAGATTCAGTTTCTTTTCAATAGGATTGCATATTGCAATATTATACATCCTTTTGTCCCTGTTTGTGTGAACTGTTGCATTTTTTATATGAATCTTAAGGTGCAAGTGTGTCTACAGAAACAGTGTTCTGCAGTTTCTTCTTCCCATTATATCTTTTTATTTAGAGAATCTCGATTCCAGCACTTCATAACAAATATTTGAATGTGCAAAAGATGTCATATAGAATTTGTTATTTATTATAGTTTAAACTTTAAAATAAGGCCTTCTAAAAATTTATCATCTAGCTGTTCCTGCTTCTCTAAAGTGTCATGTTTACTGCTGTCTAGTGCCAAAAATGTTCATACATCTTTTAATCATGTGGAATTTATTATCTGGCAGAGTAGAGGAACTTGAATTGGCGTACCTTGATGAAAAGAAACTTAGTGCTTCCTTAGAGCTGGAATTAAGTGAATTGCAAAAGAAAAATGAATCCTTTGAGAAGGTAGATATGTGATCTCACTCCTTTTTATTATATTGATAGTCATCTTAGTTCATCATCCATTATATTCTTCTTTCCTTCCATAAATTGTCTGCACATGGTAATATGAACGCCAGACATGCCGATGCATAATATTCTTATTTTTTGTTTTTGCATGTTAGTGTTCCTTGGTTTTGAAAAGCTTGAAATAACATTAGAGGCTTCGCTAAATAATTGACAGCCTTCAAGTTCTTGTAATTTTGGTTCAAGTATTTGAAATCCATGTCGATTAAGAGGCTTTCTGAATTTGACATGCTCTAAGAGCGTTGCTTATCCAGCAGATGGTGGAATTATGTTACAGTTCATTGGTTGATGATTTTAAATCAAAAGGTATTTTAGAATGCTCAACAAAGCTTTCATGATATGCTAGGGGTACTAAAGATGCTCTCATTCTTGAAAAACATAGGCTACTTTCATTCGTTGGTTTATGGATGATTTTGAAATATGATGACATGTACTATCGAATTTGCCCCTCCAACCAAAGGGCATCTATCTTTAATCCATTTATTTCTTGTTAAGGAAAGCACCCACATAGCTCTAGATTCATTCTGAGATGTTACTTAGGTAAAGAAATTGAACTAATTATTTCATTGATGGGGACTTTGCCCTGCTTTAAATGTTCTGGGAGATATCAGTATTCCGTCCTTTAGTAGTACTAGTGACCTTATCTGGTGAGAGCTTAAAATGACTTAAGCATGAAACTGTCAAGTGTTTGTAGGCATTCTGAATCACTTAGCTTTAGGCTTCCATAACAAAAATTAACCAAAAGGGCATTGCCGTGATACATCCCTAGGGCTGTCATCCACAATATCCATCTATATGCAGATGGTCAGGCACAATTATTGGTATTGAAAGATTATAAATGTTAAGCAGCAAGGGAGAACTGAAATTAGAGGGTATGCCAAGAGGACCTTGTATACATAAAACAACATACATAAGCATACTCAAATTCATACACATGGTGCAGGTTCACTATACAAATGTTGGCAGGTTGCAGAGGTTTATGCCGTCCAACTTACCTGAATACCTTTTTGTTCCTTTTTCCTGCTTCCTAAAAGGCATAGATATTCTTCTAATTTAACTTGGTTTTTAATCGCATGTGCTAGCGCTCATGATGACATGTTCAATGCCGAATTGAATTACAATAGTATATTAGTATCCTTATCCCTTTTAAGTATAAACGAATATAGGAAGGTTTTTAAACTTTCAACTTTTAAGGTAATCCAGGTGGTGTTTGCAGATATCTCCAATATGCTTTTTTTTTACTGTGCAAACCTGCTGTTCCACATTATGGACAGACACAACACAGATTAAGAGAGAACATGTGTTATAAGCTGGTAACTATGGACAGACACAACACAGATTAAGAGAGAACATGTGTTATAAGTAGGTAACTATGTATGCATATGCCAGTCAATCATGGAATAATCTGTTGACCAACATAGCTGAATAATATATTATTCAAAATATTGTGATTATAACATTTTATACGAGTCTTTTGATGCATGACTTGGTCTTTTAGTTTAAAAATGCATGGTTAAATAGAAAGAGATCTATTACCTGTCAACTTTTCGAAGAACAAACCAAACGAACAACAGAACTCTGGACCAATAAGCGAATCCTAAATTTAGAGTCTTGATTTTATAACCTCCATAATTTTTTTTAACTTTATCTCCTCTTTAATACATATGATAAACCACTTATGAGGCTTTAATCATCTGTTCATGCTTATACTCTAGTAAGTTCTTATCCTCAGATAACCAAATTTTAAGTCAATTTGTTTTCCTTTTTCAGGTTATTAATAAGTTTTATGAGGTTCGTGAAAGAGACACTGGTTCTTCCACAGATAGTACATTGCAAGACAGGTGCTCATGCCTGCTTAATGATCCCTCAGACAACTGGATTTTCAGCAGTGATAGTAAAACCTCCACTTCGAAGTACATTGTAAACTTAACATCCCGTTCATTATGTGATTTTTGTTCATTTTAGAATTTATACATTTTGTTGTGTACCTCTCAATCATTTTTTATTGTTATATAATTAGGAATTAATTGAAGTTTGTGCAACAGGATGCTCTCTACACTTTTCATAGTTTCTGTTTCTTGCCATTCTGCTTGGTTAGAGTTCAAATTTTATATATTGGGGATCCCTATAACAAAATTGTACAGAGTCCTACTAATTTTTCATTCTATATCATTCTCAATCTTTTATCTTGAGCATGTAAAATTGGATCTTGGATGTTATTTAGGGTTTTAATTCTGATAGTTTAGCTAGGGACGTGGACGGTGGTGTGGAGTTTCATGCATTTATTTTGGAAACCAGTCAAGAATATGAAAAACAAAACAATCAGGAAAAACAAAGGAAACATATAATAAGTTCACATTTATAGAAACAATGTCAACTTGTCAAGGATATTTGGCTTATGCATGCGTTATGGTTTAGCATTGCATAAAAAAAGGGTTTTGGTATAAGACATATAGTACATGAAATAAATCCCCTACATGTAGTGGAATTCTTAAAAGTTAGAGATATTGCACCTTTAAATTATTTTGTTTTTCTAAAAACTAATCTGATCATTTCAATGTATTTGACCTTAAAAATTCTCCTAAAAATTCTCCAAAGAATCAAAATAAATTGTGTTTGATGCAAGGATTTAAGTATGGACTGGTGCTAGCATTAGTCGGGACTAGGTCAATATGGTAACAGGTTGCTCCAGTACCGGCATAGTATGTTGTGGCATTCCAATATCATCCTAAGACCTTTTTATTTTTCCTTTTTATATTTGTTTTTCCAGTGCTTATTGGTTGTTTAGGGTTGTAAAGCCTTGTTTAGATCCTATATTCGGGCTAAGGGGGTTTTATGGTTCATGATTGCATTGATGATCTAAGGTTTTTCCTCTTCTTCCCCTCTTTCTCCTTCTCTCTTTCCTCTATTGGAATTCCAACAACAAAAGATGGTAAGCGTTGCCTTCTGACTATGCCCTAGTTGGTAGTTGTGGGATGTTTTGTGCTGGCTGTCTTTCTTGGTAATAGTTGATACCTTCGGTGCCAACTAGATCGGCTCCCTTCTAAGAGGATTGGGTTCTCGAATGTGGAGCAGGACCTAGTCAGTCACCAGTCCAATCTAGTGGTATATATTGGACTAGTCTTGAACCAGTGGTCCGGTACAAAGGGTCTCTGTATGTCCCAGTGGCTATGAACTTAGCTCAAACAACATGTATTATGCTGGGTTGGATTGTGTGCAAACTGGGCCGAGTTGCTTGCTTCCACTTGGTTTGAGTGGCGTAGCTATAATCCACGCCCCTCGACCAATATTTTCATCATGTGGAGGTGGGAAGGGGAGTAAGAAGTAGTGCAGAACTCGTATAAGTGCCAGATTTATGCTGTTTGATTTAATATAAGGCACACAAATATGTCATTGTAAACAGATGAAGGTAGCACCAATTTAGGACAAATCAAGAGAAGGATAACTTAGATGTACAACATAGGCTGAGGGATATACCGGTACAAAGGAGTAATTTGATACATATAGAAGAAATGGAGAGGGGTAGAGGTGGACTAAAGTTCACATGAGATGAAGTAGTAACGAAGGACTTGGTATCTCAACATCTTTCAAAAAGTATGACCGTAAATAGTGGAATGGAGGAAAGTTTCAGGTAGCCGACCCCAACAAGTTTGGGATCAAGTGTTAGTTGAGTTGAGTTGTATGTATGAAATTATGTGTTACACCATAATGTACATGTTCAATAATGAAAAGCTTTTGCACAAATAGGATAGAATGTTTGGAGCATTTAAATCACCGCACTTACCTTATTTTCATGTACTAGTTATAATTCACATGCACCTTTGTTACAAATAATGCCAGTATGCCACAACTGCTCAATAAAGCAATTTACAAATAAACCTATTGAACAATCAAACCCTTCGAGTTCCAACAATTCTACAAAAACCGTAATATCAAAACGTTACAGGTAAAGCTACAATAGCAAGGTCGGGTCCAACTAAATTTAGCATCTTACTCTTTGCATACATCCCTGTCTCAACCCATCATCTCCTGAACTCCTTGCTCTAAAAATAGAAAGAAGAACTGGGAGCTGAAAAGCCTAGTAAACAACCAACCCTGACCAGTGATCAAGCAAGTATAACAAAATAAACTTTGAACAATTTATGGATTCATGATACAGAATAACTTATTTAATAATATAGGGTTTCTATAATCAAAATTATACATTTAATTCCAAAGAACTGTATATAAATCATTTTTCAATCAGTATTCCAATTAAGGTATGCTGAATCGACCCGTACCGAACCGATTTAGCCTTACAAATAGGGACCGGAACCAAGCGGTACCGGGCTAGAACCAGCCGGAACCAGCTGGAACTGGCCGGTACTAGATGCGTACTGGACGGAACCGGAAGGTTCCGTTCGGTACGGATAGGAACCGGTGCCAACCGGTCGGTTCGCATCGATTCGCCACAGTGCGTCGTGCGCACTTCGCACCGGTTTGCCACAATGCGTCGTGCGCACTAGGGGCAACGCGCGTGGGCTATTTTATGCAGACCGGTTCAGCGTCTGGTAGGCGACCGGTACGCCTACCGGTACCGGTTTAGCATACTTTGATTCCAATTATAATTCCAAGGAGTATTTTTATAAGCCATTGCCAAAACCAAAATATCTTATGCAAGATTTTCAATAAGCAATTTATCTCACTTTCTGGAATAGTTTATCAATTAAGACAAAATAAAAGTGTTAACAAGGTTAGGATTTTCATATTTGATATTTCATCAAGTATTTCCAAATGGAGGCAGCGGGGATTCGACTTCCCCTGGGGGTAGGGAGGAAGTTGATCGTAGATTATCAATAAAGATATGAGTATACGAACTATTTTCCAAACCAATATTTCACATACAATTCCAAAGGGCAATTTATAAATCAGATTCCAAAACCAATATATCATTTATACAAATATTTCTAACAATATATCACTTTTTCCAAAGAAACTATTTTCTAAATCAATATTTCATATGTAATTTCAATAAACAATTTATAAAGTTTTTTCAAAGCCAGTAATTAACAACTTACTAATCTATGAGACTATGGCCACATTATTCCTATGGCAAGGCCCAAACTACCACATATAAATTTATAAATAGGTCCAAAGTACTGCATTTAAATACTTGCAGAGTAAGTCTAAAGTATTGCACTTAATCCCTATGGAGTAGGTCCAAAATACCAACTTAACCCTTGCAGAGTAGGTTCGAAGTATCGCATTTAACCTCTAAGGAGTAGGTCCATGGTAATCAAGTTCCGGAACGATCAAAGGGCCAATGTATAACCTTCATTGGTACGTCCACTATGTAGCCAGACTGAGAATCCAAAGCAAACACACAAAATCCATTTTTTACGAATATAATTTTATCTTATTTTTCAATTTATGAAGAGGGCTCGACAATTTACTAAATTCTAAGTTATACATTAGTATCGAAGAATTTTCAATATTTGACATACATGCATCATTTTCATAGAAGTATTTCAAACACTTCAAAAATGCATGGTCCAAAGTTCATATAGAGATTTCGAATTATCCAATATTTTCAGAAAACATGACATAAGTCATAACTATGAATGCACATGGATTTCAAAGATATTTTAGTGTTTCAATGACATAAGAATCACTTGCTTGATTCAATGTACAGGTACACAAAGCAAACTATAAAATTTTCTAAGCATTTTTCAATAATTATCATAAAGATTTATTTTAAAGTTATATAGTTAAAAACTTAAAATACCATGGTTAGGTTGAGGTTACTTACCTTCTCGTGCAAACTAAAAATCTTGCAAATTTCTCAAACACCTCAAAATCTACCTAAAATAAGATAGTAGGGAATTAAATGCTAGTTTTCATTTATCCACTCTTTTATGCATGATTAATTTTAGATTTTTCGACTTCCAGTTTAAATCACTACTAACTGATCCAATTAAAAATTTTGTTTCTACCTACGGGAAAATCTTGAAATCACCAAATCTTGTAATTAAGAAGTACACTCATCCCACAACTACCATAGAATATTTTAGGGGATAATTCTACATTTAAGTAGTGCAATAATTAACCTGAAGTTAGGGCTTCATAAATCGCCCTTTTCTGTAGACAACTATAATAATATAGCAATTTTCTATACTTTACTTATGAATTAATACTTGAAATTTTTCATATCCAAGGAAATACATTTTTAGTACAATTTCACCAAAATCATACCAAGACACCATGTATGAGTAAGGTTCTCATCAAATACAAAGCTAGTATTTTGTTTGCCCTCTCTGCACATCAAAGGCTAGCTCGATGATTTAATTGACCAAGCTAATATCCTAAAAAATTCTCAAATTTTACAGGTTTATTGATCCATGAATTAACAACTTTCAATTAAAATTTTAAATTAAATTACCGAACCAAGTTTAGGATATAATTTTTTGATTGGAATACAACAGAACTTGTTCGCCTAAAACACAAAAAAATTCTTACTTTCCTCTGATCCATTGCTACCCAATATCTCTAAAATTTTAGAAATTAAACATTACGTTAAACCAAGGTTCGCCATCTTGGTACCAGACCCCGTAATGGTGCCACATTAGCATAGTATCAGTACGGTATGGTACGGAGTTTTTTAGGCATACCGAGTCTCAGTACGCTATCCGTATCGGATACTGATACTGAATCGGTATGGTACTCTTTGTAACGCCTGGTTTGGGCTGATACAGTGAACCATACTTTAAAGCCTTCAATATTTAGTCATATAGCATTAAAAATTTGATTTAAGAAAATGATTGGGGTCTTACCTTGATGATGGCTTCAATTGCTTGGCTTTTTTGTGATCTTTTTCTCCTCCAAAGCACTAGCCTCAGATCATCAATGAGGCCGCAAATTAGTAAGGGAAATAGAGGCTGAGAGGGGGAAATAAATGAGGGGGAAGAGAGAGAGAGAGAGAGAAGGGAGAAGGGAAGGAAAGAGTGCAAGAGAGAGGGGGGAGATAGATGAGAAGATGAGGCAGTGGAAGAGAGGGCTTGGAGCCTTCCCACCAAGGTTCACCAAATCGGTACCAGAGGGGGTACCAGCCGGCAATCGTTCGGTACCATTTGGGTCTGTATCGTGCCTTTCTAGTGCGTACTAACATAATGAGAGCCAGAGAGGGAGAGAGGGAGAAAAAGAGATAGGAGGGAGGGAGGAAGGGGGAGGGTGAGGGAAACCTTAACCCTAAACTGATCCAGAGTGAGGGAGGGAGGGAGGGAGGCGGAGGGTGAGGGATATCCTAACCTCGACCTGAGAGAGAGGGAGAGAGGGAGGGAAGCAAGGGGCCGAACCATCGTGAGTTGGCCAGGAGGGGCGAGAGGGGTGCAGTGCTTGTAACAGAGGGTTGAGAGGTGCTCTCTAAGAGTTTTCCGAGCCCGAAGGGGGGGCAATCTCTCGATTTATTCGAGCCGGGGGGGAGGGGAGAGTCAGATCATGAGGGAATTTGGCCATCCTTGAATTAAATGCTCGAATCATGCTAGTTCCTGACCAGTCTGCTTCAATATGCTCCGAACCGGCTAGTTCGGCACATTTGGCAAACCCTGCCTCCCACATCCTCCACATAGAGAGAAAGAGAGAGATGAAGAGAGAGATGGACGATGAAAGTGAGGCTGAGGTGGGGGAGAGAGACGGGCATCGATGGGGAGTTGATACATGTGAGAGGGAAGGAGCATGAGATGGTAAGAAAACAAAGGGTGCAGACCTTGTTTAAAGAAGAATGGCAGTGCTATAGACGGGCCTGATAAGGCCCGGGCTTTGGGTCATGGATCATGGGCCGTGGTATCACACAAGTGAGAGTAAATCTTGGTGACTACAAGAGAGATTGGTACGTATATAATCAAGCAATAAACAAATGACCAATATTTTCTTTATCTCTTTTTCTGAAAGAAGCATAGGATTCTGCTATATGAAATTTTTGGAACAGCCCATTGACTTCACTGAACATTACATAGAATTCTGTGTTGAGAAAACAACATCAATTAGAAATGAAGATGGATAAAGGAGGATGAATTAGACCAACTTAAGAGCAAAGCTAATTAATATTATATGGGGTTTCTAACTCTGCCCATTCTCATCTTAAAATATGCCTGCCATGGATTTCTTGAAAATTATTTAAACCTTGGTCTTTGTTTCTTTCAAGTTCGGCTGTCAAAGATTCTCTCTTCCAAAAAAGAGCTGTTTACTTCCTTTTTCATGTTAAATTTAGGATTTTGTTATGACATTTTTACTTGTGATCCGTTACATAATTTTTTTTAGTGATGGGCTTTGGATGAATATTGAAATAAAAAAGTTCTTATGCTGTCAGCTTCATCTTTGGGGAAAAGTTAGGATTTTGATTTTTGGATTTTGATGCATGATTCGTTCCATGATCTTTCTGATGGATTGTTGATGAATGTTGAAAAAATCCAAATGCATCTTGTTTTATTTTGCCCGTTCCCTAGAGTGATATGCTTTTATGCAATTGTTATTGCTAAGCCATCTTACTCTATGTGATATTTTTGCTGTCTTTAAACATTTACATGTGATATTTGTTTCTTAATTTATTTGAATGGGACTATACTTAAATAGGACAAACTTATGCTATGTTGATCCTTGATCTAGAATCTTGGTGGCTTAATTGGTAAGATGACGTTCATATGCTCACTAATATCTGGGAGGTTATTCTTCCCAATAAATTAGGTTAACCAAGGCTAGAGGGAATCCATCCCATCGAGACACTTCTAACCATTGGGCATGTTGGGGTAGGGTTTTAGATTCCATATAATCGAGACTTTTAATTGGACGGGAGTTGGAGTGCAGGAGATTCCATGAGTTGGGGGAGGATCTTTTTTTGGGGCATGCTAAAAGTTAAATAAACCCACATTTAGTGGTAGATAGGGCCAAGCCTGTGACCAAAGTTTGTTGAACTGGTACCGAGGCATGTGCCAACCGACGACTGATTCAATACGGTATTAGTACGTATCGTACCGAGCCAAGGCATAATGAACTAGGGAGAGAGAGGGAGAGAGGGGAGAGGGAGGAAGAGATAGGAGGGTGGGAGGACGAGCGAGAGAGAGGGGGCTTACGGCATAGTGGGAGAGGGAGGAAGAGTGAGGGAGGAAGGGAGAGGGAGGTGGGAGGAGAGAGGCAAGAGCATACCTCATTGGTGGTGGCAGAAGGAACCTTAACCCTAATCTCGATTGCGGCTGGCGATGTTAGCAAGGGCCCCATGGCATCGATTGAGGGCGATAATATCATCTTTGTGTCTATCGAGGGTGACAATATCATCTTTGGTATTGTTCGAGGATGATGATGTTGGCTGGCATTGGTCGGTGTTGAAGAGGAGAGAGCGTCAAAGAGGGGAGAGAGTGTTGAGACTTGAGAGTTTTTTTATGAGTGAACCGACATGAATGGCTGAATCATCCCAATTTTGTGTTGATTTGGTTCACTATAGGCCGAGCCGCCTTGATCGGGTTGGTTCAGCAAATGTTGCTTATGATTATCACCAGCTTCCAAGACAATAGCCACCATAGTCGAAACAGAGATAGGAAGTCCAATTCATATAGTAAAGCAACTATGGATTTGTGTCAGATGCTAGACCTAGTTTACAAAGTTAACCCAATAATCCAATACTTCATCATTGAAAGACGAGGATTGGAAAAATCCAAAAACAAACATCTAAATCCAATACTCACACAAACCCATTTTGATTCAAATTTCTTTGCCCTACCCATAGAAAATGCCTCTTTTTTTTTTATAAATCGTGCTTGAGTGCAAAATAAGTGAAGAAGAAGAGTTTATGTTATATGACATTATTATGATATGTCCAACCCTTCAGGTCTGATTTTACTGAGTGTTTTATGGATTATCTTTCTCTGAAATTGTAGGAATCAATTTTTTCCTTTAGGAATTTGCATTCAGTTGGCCCTCTAGAGTTCCATATCAATAAATTATTTGATTTTAAAAATAATTATTGTCTTCTATACCAAAAAGAACAATTATTTTCCCAACATGTTCTTATATTGAAAAAAAATACAAATATAATATGTCTGGATAATTTACGTCGACATCGCTTGCTTTAAGTTGTATTCTATGCTCTAATCATAAATATAAATTCAAAGCTCTATTATTATTATCATTACTATTATAAACTATAATGGTCAATTCAAATACAACATCATTTGAAATTGAATTAGAAGGCTTGACATTTAACAAGTCCAGTTTGAAATTCTTTACTCATCTAAGCCTTTAACCCAAATGATATCTATATTGAACCACATGCAAATATTGATGACCTTCTAGGTGTTTGTAGTAATATATTGCTGCGTTGGTATAGGAGGCTCTAGGTTGGAGTCAAAGGAAGGAAAGTTTTTGTTATAGTTGGAATCCGAAACAAAGTGGACTTTGTAATTTGCTTAAGAGTGCTGGTGGGAGATGGTACGGATGAGAAAAAACAAGAGATGGGCTCGAACTGTTACACATGAACTAGGGAAGGCTAGGCTTGGTATGGGTTGTTAAACATGTGAACTTTGTTTGGAAGAGTTGTTTTTGTCAGAAAGCAACATGGGTCCAAGGAAAATAAGTCGAGGTCTGGCTAAGATAAAGGGATCAATCTCTAGAGTTTTAACTAATAACATAATTCAAAATATTAGATGGACAACTTGGGAGAATAAATATATTTGAATTATTATAGAAATATTTTGGAAGAGGGATACGTTGAGAATAGAAAACTTCCAAGAGTTTTTCAGGAGAGTTGGGAAATATGGGAGACCTGTAACAAAGAGGTTTAATAGGGGCATTATGAGAATAGCTGAAAATTTGAAAGATTATAAGGGTCTTATGGGATGGGGGCATTCTAAGACTAGAGAAAGTTTTTGCAATGTTTATTCTGCGAGAAATGTTGAACCGGCCCGTTTCGGCCCGTTTAGCTCGTACCGAACCGGCTTGTACTGACCAGTTCAGCACGTACTGAACCTCTGACCCGTCTGGTTCGGCGTTAAAAATTGGTACGGACCCATACTGGCCAGGCCAAATTTTTTTGGGCTTTTGGATGCATGAACCGGTCAAATCAGTGGTACCGGTTCGAACTAGTCCAAACTGGTACCGAACCAGTCCGGTGGCTGACCGGTATGCCTACCTGTACCGATTCGGTGATCCTTAATTCCCACACTTCATAATTTTTAGACACATGAGCATTTAATGCATAAAATAGCAAAAAGAGGAAAGAAAAAAAATTTGGAGCCAAAAAGCAATGGTGTACTGACAGCCCAAGCCATGCTTGTTAGTAAGGTCCTGTGCCTCAGTTTTTGAAACATTGATTTTAGTAGTATTGCCTAACATGCCATCAGCTGAAACAATAAATAAATGAGTAAATAAATAAATAAATAAATAAATAAAGATCCATGCCAAGTCGGTATGGGTCCATATGGGTTGGCATGGATTGATAACTTATAATAAACCTGCTGTCAGACGCATGGCCAGTACCAGCACTAACTCAGCATGGTACATCATTGCAGACGTGAAGCAGCACTTAAAAAAACTTAACTTTGGTTTGACATGTTTCTCATGCTTAGTTGAATTTTGCATGTATATTTGAATGAAAGATGCATGGATATTGTTTCAGTATATGTAGAAACTGGATAAGTGACTTAACAAAACTACACACCATTAAATTTAGCAAATCGACTATTAAATTAGGACGATCCTATATTAATTTAACATAAGGCACCAATTATTATCTCATGTCTTTCTGTCCCAATTAGCTGACCTGAGTCAAGCTACGCAATTGGTGGCGATCCTGTTATATTCTTTTAAAATAGCCATTTACCTGTGTAATGTTTACTGGACCGGGAACAGCAAATATTAACGCCTTCCATATATTTACTTTCCTGTGTCTAATCATTCTTATCACCTTTTCTTTGCCCAATTCTATATACTTCTTTTGATAACTTTTCCTTTAATCTGAAGAATGCAATTTCTGTTGTTGCAAATTGCATGCTCTGATTTTCTTTTTCTTAATCTTCTTGTCTATAGATTTTCTTCTTACAATTAATAGAATATATATACATACAGGCCTCTTTAGAAGAAGAAAAGGAGATACTGAGAAACTCTATAGACAAGCTTCAAAACAACTTGCACATGGTATGCATGTCATTAAGGGAGCAAAGAAGAAAACATGATATATCTAAGTTGCTTTTTATTTGAATCTGATATTTAAATTTGAACTCATAGGGGCTTGATATTGAACGACATTTAAAAAAGAATGTGCAGTCTCTGGAGAAAAAACATGTATGGAATAGTTTCTGCAGAATGTCGCACACTCTTTCCCCCTTTTTTCTATTTTATCTATCTAATACCTTGACTTTAAATGCAGATTATATTAGATGACTTCATTAGGAATGGGTTATCGGTATTGCGCAATTTTCTTATTCAGCAGAGATCTGAAGTCATGAAATTATTGGAAGAAGAAGCTTTGAAGATGAATACAATGCTTGTTGAGGTTCAGAAAATGATAAATCAAATTCACATGAACCATCAGTCAAACTCCGCGGTTTCTCAGAGAGGGCAGCAATGTGATGACAGTGAATGCAGGAATGTGCATATTACCAGTGATGTTGATCCTACCATTGAGCTTGAGGTTTTTTTCTTTATATCTGGATCCTTTTTAGCCATATATATAAACCCTAGAGTTTAATGTTATTGAGATTCTTTTTCATCAAACTGTTCTTCGTGTCCTCTTTTTTGCCATTTGATTGAATATTCTGTAACAATCTCAACTATATTTACATTGGGAGATTCGATACTTGAATTTGCAAGTACATAATAAAAGGGACATAAGCTTTGTTGCTTGTGAGTGAATCATATTTGTTTCAGATTATGTTGCTTCCCATGAGAGGGGAAAACATAATGTAAGGTGATAAAAAGAGAGAGACTCTGCCCACACTCTGACCACACAACAAACAATAGTAATTAAATTATCTGCACTAGAAATCTAGAAGTAAGAAGTAAATTGGACCTGATGAACCTTAAAGATGACAAAATGTAGATGGGGAAAATACAGCATATTTAACAGACAATTTAATGGAAAGAAAATGGAAATTAAGACTTGAACCAAATGAAATAAGGGGTAAGATGACAACTTATTTTGAGAATTGACAGAGGAGTTCTTGGAGATTCTATAGGTACATTGATGAAATTTTGTAGTTGAGTAGCAGGGCAGAACAGGTTATTGAAGAAAAGAGGGCCTGCTTTAAAGAATGTAAAAGAACAAATGACATCATGGACTGTTATGATATATTTAAGCGAAGCTGATCCAGACAAGCTTAATCTAGTTATGCAGCTTATGATAATTTATATAATAGTTTGAGCGTAAAAATAAGGGAAAACATTGTAGATTCTATTAGATTAGAATGAACTGGAAATATGTAAATATGTATTTTTAAGGACATATGTATTTCGTTAAAAATAAGGAAATATGTAAACTCACTTAGCATTGAGAGTTAGGATATTATGATTTTGATGAAAGATGGGGAGGAAAAATAGATAGAAATGGTATTTAAAAAAATGCTGAGTGGGGATTCTTCCTTGGGTGTTTGTTTAGAAGAATTTGTTTTGAGAAGGATGCAAAAGGTTAAGGCATCAAAGCTAGTTGAAATACTGGTCCAGGTTTGGAAATTCATCAAAGTGATCAGGTTAATTTAGTTAATCGAGGCGATCATAATATATATAAAAATGTCAAATGATTGTGGGAAATTATTGTAGTACCCTTCTACAACAATATAAGTGAAAATGTCATGTTTTATCAATATAATGGTGTTAAACTGGCAAGCTGCAGAAAAATGTTATGTCAAACAGTAATGGGCCAGATTTTTGGAAAAATGAAAGCAATTTCAGAGAACTAATCATGACTACTATATACCTTCCAACTTAATGATAAATCTGTATTAGGTTGCGGCGCTGCATAAGTTAAAAAAGAAGGGAACAAAGAGAGCCTCAGGAGATAAAAAAAACATGGCATTTATGGAAATATTAAGAATGTTCAGTAAAAGTTCGTGATGGGGAAAAGCAACTAATGGCCAGGTTTTTGGAAAAATGAAGGCAGTTTCAGAGAACCAATCATGACTGCTGTATACCTTCCAACTTAAAGATAAACCTGTATTAGGTTGCAGTGTTGCATAAATTAGAAAAGTAGGGAACAAAAAGGGCCTAAGGAGATAACAAAAACATGACATTTATGGAAATATTAAGAATATTCAGTAAAACTTGGTGATGGGGAAGAAAAGCATACTATAGGGTGTGTGGGAGATGCAATGACAGAGTACTATCTGGTGGGGAATTTAATGAGATACTATGGACATGTATAATAAATATCGAAACTGGCAATGTGTACCAGCGTATGCCGAACCGGCCCGTACCGGCCGGTACGGGCTGGTACAAACCGGTCCGGCCAGCTACCGGTACGACGGAGCCGTGGAAACCGGTACAGGCCGGTTCCTTGCCGGAGACGAAGAAGACGAGGAGAAAAAGGAGCGCGGGGAAGAGAGGGAGGGAGCCCACCTTCGGCCGCCATCGGAGAGCCGCGGAGGGGCGTCGGAGGCCGGTGGGGGGCGGCGGTGCCGGCGGGGGACGGGGGAGCCCGCGGGGGCGCTGCGGAGGCCGCGTCACTTAAAATCCCCAAATTAAAAAACGCGGCCGCGTCTCCTGTTTCTTTCGAAACAGTGGACGCGGCCGCGGCCGCGGCCTCCGCAGCGCCCCCGCGGGCTCCCCCGTCCCCCGCCGGCCTCCGCCGCCCCCCACCGGCCTCCGACGCCCCTCCGCGGCTCTCCGATGGCGGCCGAAGGTGGGCTCCCTCCCTCTCTTCCCCGCGCTCTCTCTGGTTCTCTTCTTCTTCCCCGGTTCCGGCGGAGAAGAGCTTCCCGGTTCGTACCGCCCGGAGCACGGTACGAACCGGCCCGTACCGGTCCGGTAGGCAACCGGTACGCCTACCGGACCCGGTACGGTGGACCTTGATGTGTACCATCAACCCAAAGCAAAAGAATTTGGCCTTCTGTACCATGCTGTTTTCTTGGTATGGTACCATGCTATTTGAAAGGTAATTGTTGGAGTAGCTCAATGATCTTACCTGTAGCCATAGATATTTGCAGAAAAGATTAATACTCAATGCGCATGTCATAACATAGGTGCATGTATGCAAACCCCATTGATGTAATCCACAGACAACCTTGTGAAAGATAACATCTGAATACCTTATTCAATACTCAATGAGCTTGTGAAAACATGGGTGCATGTATGCAAACCCCATTGATGTAATCTATAGGCAACCTTGTGAAAGATAACATCTGAATACATTATTTGATCAACACAAAAAACATATATATGATGTAACTTGTATTCACAATAAGAATTGCCATACCACCTTTCTGGCAGAGGTCCAAGAGAACCAGCAGCATTCTTTTTTAACCTTGAACTTAGATTTAAAAGGATTGGAGATGGATGCCGATTTTCTAATGGGATAACAGTAGGGTGGTTGAAGTTGAAATTGGCTTCCAGAATGCAAGGAAGCTTTGGCAAAGAGGAATTTGAGATTTACGATGACACTGGTGAAAATTGTGAGCAAGGATTTGAATGGTTTCAGTGAGTATAAAATATAATCCATGATAGGATCAAATTGACATGAAAAAATAGTTTAATAAATTGAACCTCAAATATGAAATAAGGCTTTGTGTCATTATAATGCTTTCTTAACTGAAAAAGCTTGAGCATACGATAGCTCTACAAATTAATTCCTTATGGTGAGTTTATGTAGTGCTTTTTAGTAGACTGTCTTTGGAACTTCTATATTTGAATTTCTGCACTTTTATCATTTCCAGTTTTCTTCTACCTCTGTTTCTTAATTTATATGTGATGCAGAGTGGGCATCCAACAACAAGCAGTGTTAAAAACAGAATGACGGATACGTCAGATGTGCTTGCTCAAGCATTGCAAGAAAAGGTCTTGTTTACCTTTACCTTTAATGTGATATTTTGTTTTCTTTTTGTATTGTTTTACATTGTGTTATTTTCCTGTAGTCTGCTGATCTTTTTTTATCGGTCTAATTTCTACTTTGATGTTAAAAGCTTTATGAGCCAAGTATTTCTGATTTTTTTCATTTATCTAGCTGATTCTTGCTTTGCTGCAGATTGCTGCACTATTGCTTTTGTCCCAGCAAGAAGAGAGGCATCTACTAGAAAGGGATGTGAATAAAGCTCTTCAGAAAAAGCTGGAGGAACTCCAAATCAACTTATCTCAAGTATTGTCTTTCTGGATAATTTGTAGTATGATATTCTCTTTCATTTGGCCTGTATAATGATGATTATAGTC
Organism: Phoenix dactylifera; assembly: GCF_051530095.1. Taxonomy (NCBI): domain Eukaryota; kingdom Viridiplantae; phylum Streptophyta; class Magnoliopsida; order Arecales; family Arecaceae; genus Phoenix; species Phoenix dactylifera. Next base: position 6,155,276 of record NC_143196.1, on the reverse strand, counting down.
ACTGAATATTTTGTTCTGGGCATTATAATCTTGAAAATTATATTTGTCGAAAGGCATCCTAGTGCACAAGGCTCTTGCCACTGCGGGGTCTAGGTTGGGAATCAGATGAACACAATCTTACCATGCTTGCAGAGAGGCTGTTTATGTATTTTGTACCCATGACACCCAGGTCACAATAGAGCATTCTTACCATGGTCCAAAGCCTACCCTCTTGAAAATTATACTTGTGTGACCCCAAAACAAGATACGCCATCTCGATATCAGACCCTGTATCGATGCCACACTATCATTGGGTCGGTACGGTATGGTACGGAGTTGGTTCGGCATACCGAGTGTCAGTACGCCTCCCCATACTATGTACCAGTACTAAACCAGTACGGTATGGTACGTTCTGTACCGTCCGGTTTGGTATGGTATGATAAACCTTGCCCCAAAAAGATACTTCTCTTGAAGTTGTTATTCTCTTCTAGAGTTGGAAAGGCATATCATGTGCTTTCTTCCTCTTCTCCTTGGTTGATATAATTGATGACATATGTAATGTGCTTTAATCATTGTGGCTATCTTGAAATATGATATCATAGTTATAAAAAAATAATAATCATAATCTTGGTTCTTTTCTCTATCATTTTTCTTTGATGTTTTCTTTTTCTAATTTTTGAGTTTAGAGATTCTAGTACAGAGTATGGATAAGAGGGATGGAACTCAATTCTCTATACTTAACATTTTACTTTTTAGGTTCACAGCTAACTCATGTCATGTAACAAGCCATGATTTGTTAGCCTGAAAAAAGTGTGAACTACTACTTAAATATATCATAATAAAGTGATACATGCCATATACACAAAAACAATAATTACTATATATTCTAACAGAAAACCTTCACTGATGAAATTCAAGGGACATAATCGAGGACAAAAGCTATAGACATAGATATTATATTTATTGAAAAGACTCAACTATTTATCATTCGTAGTTGTGCTCAAGTGACAGATGCTGGTTGTCTAGCATGCAACCATTTCAGAGCTCTGCATTCTTTGGCTGTTACTAGCACTTAATATATATGACTTAAATAATATTTGGTCTCTCTTGCTTACAACAATATTCTTTCACTATATAATGTTCATTTTCTTTCATAGCTGTTATTTAACTTTGAGATGCATTAAGTAATTGTAATCAACTATTGACCTCTTGCCTTGAATAGTTGTATTGACAGTATTCCTGATTATCCTGCCTGAATAATTTACTTTTTGTATGTATGTAATGTTACATTTAATACTCATATTTTATTTTATAGGTTACGAATGAAAAGGTGAAAGCTCTTATGGAATTAGCACTACTAAAGAGAGAATATCAGCTATTGCAGGAGTATGGTTCTTATTAGGCCATTTAATATAATGATTTGGACACTGTTTTCTATTGCATCTTCTTTATTTTACATGAACATATTGCTGACACGTCGATTCTTTTCTGTTCTTTTTCCCCTTAAATACTTGCATGCAACAAATGATATAAGCATTACATGGCCAATTTATCTGGTAGCACTATTAGTGTTGATTTGCATTAGGACTTACGTGGAATACAAAAAATAAATTGACCAACATATCCATGACTATCAGACCATGAATCTCCAATCATGAAATTAGATTCATGTCAATTGGCATGAATTTGTGTTGCAGTTTGTGTATAAAACCAATTTGTTTTAGCAAGGATTTGTTGCTGGCATAGGGCATGTCTGCTTGTGGCTAGCACGGTATGTGGTATGTTGTGCCAAAGCACATGCCATTCCATGTCAAAAGAAAAAGGACATAAGTCCCTTTGTTTAGTTAATTATTATTTTTTCTTAAAAGATGTGGTAGGTGCTGTTCTGATGTTTGTTTTGGCCCCAATGCAAATAAGCATTTAAAACCATGTATTATAGTCAAACTTTGAGATGCAGAATGGAATAGTTATTTTGTTTTGCATTTTGTTCATCTATTTTTTGTTAAAAATATCTTTGGCTTCAAAGAGGGGGTTTATTAAGCTTTGATTGCTATCTTGTCTATGGTGGATATTCTAAATGTTCATGTCTAATATGGATCGGGTTTTAGTCATATATGTTAACCCACAAAATTAATTTGCTTAAGCTATGGTGAGTACGATTTTTTGATTTATCTCATTGTTATTTTTGCCCACTGTAAAGTATTGTGCACATCTAAAAGCTTGATTGATTAATAATAATCATCTGTGTATGCATGCCATCAAGGTTTGTCGTACTAGTCGGTACCATATTATACTAGGCATACCGTTCTGTACCGGTACCAAACTTGTATGCAGTCTCGTACTGTACGGATACTCGGTAAGCCTTGCCGTCTTGTACCGTACCGCATACCAACACTGTAATAGGATGGTATCGCAGGGTCCAGTACCAATTAAGTGATGGTAAATGTAGGATAAAAAATGCTTTATAAAAAGTAATGTCATCTTATCTTTATGTATAAAGACATAAAATAAGGAGAAAGAATAGTGAAGGTCAAATAGACAAGCAGATGCAATAGTTTGTTAACGGGTGGACTTTCAAATTTTCCTCTTTTTATCTCATTTTAAATCATAGTCCCAAACCACTGGACAGGTTGAGACGATACCATTGGGTTAGCATCTTGGTAACAAGGAGACATCAAATTTTCCTATTTTTCTTTTTTTCTTGTTTGTTGCTTTTAATGATTCTTTAGAGGGTTTTTAGGACTTATTTGTTAAACTATAGTATTTTGAGATGATAGTTGGTTTAATGGTGTTGATACTAGTATCAGTACCGACTCTTACTCTCCTTTTCTTGTGCACCTCTCTTCGCTTTTTTCGTCTCTCCACATGTGAAAACAAACATTTAAGACAAATCGGACTCTTTTTCTTTAAATGGGTCCCAGGCTTGTACCAGTTAGTACTCGCTAACCTGGTCATTAATCCAATTAGTCTCAGCCAGGACCCAGTATTATAGATTGACTCCCGATTTACATAGAACCCCTTTAATCAAGTCCTAGGCTTGTCTTGGTTGGTATGGGCTAATCTAGTTACTAAACTAGACAGTCTTGGTTGGGAAACCCTAACACCCAGTTTACATGGACCTAGGGTTCCATAGCCACCCGAAGATTGTCTATCACTAATTTGGTCAAGGATGGTTGGGACGAATAGGGTCCGGAACCGATGGTTTGTTATCTATTTTTTGGCTAAATTTTCCTTGCCTTTGACCAAATCAGAATCCTTTTTTCTTTCTCCTTTCTTAATCCTTTTGACACATGTTTGATTGCTTGTTTCAATTTTTGTTGATCTTTTGTCTATTTTTCACCAAGAATGCAGGGGAATGGGGATTAAGATAATTCAGTCATTGGGAACATCAAAAACCATTCTACTCATTATAATCAAGGTTTTAAATACTGCTATTGAATCATATACCATTTTTCCATCAAAGCAGTGCTGTATCCGTAGGGTGCTAGTACTAACAATACACACCAAAATAGGAAAACATCAAAAAGAATAGAAAACCATCGGTGCCAACTGCCAACTAATATGATCGATACGTTACCATCTGTGCACACTGGTTTGGATTGGTATGAAATGGTATGGCTTGTACATATTAGTACATACTTTTTTGGCATCGTTGCAACCGTACTAATGCCAATTTTGCATCGGAATGGTATGTTACCAATAGTACTGTCCTATTTGGTAGGTTTTGGATCCATGATTATGGTTATATGGATTGGACTTTTTTTTTATTTTTTATCATGGTTCGTTGCAGACGTACTCCTGCGGGGGCTCGAGCATTTTACATGATCCTGCGATAGAATAGTTTGCTCAGTTGTCTGCCTCTCTGAGTCAGCCTGCACCTATTGCGGATTTTGCTCCGCCGGTTCGTAGTTCCTCAAAACTAAGGTCTATCTTTTTGATCAGAGGTTGAATCAATCATCAGAAAAAGAATTAGGCCAAAATTAGGATGCATTTTGGAAAATGAAACATCCATGAAAGAGAAGCAAAAGAAACGCTCTCGTAGAACCGAGAATTTTTATTTTTACCAATCAGAGGCACTTAAGTGCTTTCAACTTTGTTAAATTAAGGTTGAGAATTTCTTCTTTTGTCTTCGGATTCCAGTTTTGTGCTCAAATTCAGGGGATGACAAACTGTTGGTTGAGTATCCCATCGGGCGTTTGGGGTTCAAGGATGAGGGGGCTTCTAGGATATCGGAAAAAAATTTGAGGAAAAGAGTTGGTTTTAGATTTATAAACAAAACTAAAATTATCTGATTTTTTTATTGAAACTAAAAATTTTGCGGAAAGATAAAAGACTAATGTACCTAGGATTTTAAATATCAATGGGACAGTGGGGTGTCCCAACCATCTTAAGTGTTGGGATGGGACGAGTCGAGTAATGGACCGAGATGAGATGAGTTGAGAAACAAACTAGGATGGGACAAAACATCCACCATCCTAAGCAAGGTCTGTCATGTTGGTAGTGGAGCCCGTACCGGTCCATTGGTGACACGGTTTGCTACGCCCTTGTATTGTTCTGTGCCGAGCCCGTACCAACACAATAGAGAGGGCGAGGGAGCGGAAGAGGGAGAATGAGAGAGAGGACGAGAGAGGGGGGGAGAGGGAGGGTCGCCAGAGGGGCCCTAAAGGGGCGGAGCCGGCTCCGCCCTTTGGACCCCTGTTTCAAACGAAACAGGGGTCTGTTAGGGCTCCTTTTTTATTTTGAAAATTTTAAGTGTAGTTTGCAACAGATTTGCCGACTTCACTTAAAATTTCTTTTGCCGAGTTCACTTAAAATTTTTAAAAAAGGGGCTCCGATGGACCCCTGTTTTGTTCGAAACAAGGGTCCTGAAGGCGGAGCCCCTGCTCCGGCCCTCTGGAGCCCCTCCGACGGCCCTCTCTCCCTCACCCTCTCCCTTTCTCCCCCTCTCTCTATCTTCCTCTCTTTTCTTCTCCCTCCCCCCACCTGCTGGTTACCGTTTTGAATGTCGGAACCGTCACGGTCCGCCGCCGGCACAATCCTAGTCCGCCGCCGGCATGCCTCGGTACGCCCCGAACCGGGCAATTCGAGGTGGTTCCACATTCCTTGATCCTAGGTTTTAGTACATGGGGTGTCTACTCCATGGAAAAATTGGGATGGTCCCATCTCATGATATTAAAAACCTTGAATATACCCATACTACTTGGATGTATTCTAAATCAGCACAATTGACAAAAGTTGTAACAAAAAAGGTTTTGAATGAATTAGGTTGGATTAGTTGCAAGGGTGAGTTGTTAAGAGTGTGAATCCAATGTCCCTTGAGCAATGTGAAACTTTTTGAATATCTGATAATCACCCATGCATCTTGTAATCCCATTTTCTGGTTTTATTTGTGCCTTACATTTTGGAGAAATAGTTCTGATGTGTATTACCAACTCTTTGGATGAATATGTTGTTTTATCGCACAATGATTAATAGCGGGCATCTTTAATCTATTCATTTCTTTTTGTGGACAACTTTCCTAAGGTATCTATATCTACTTATTATCATATGCTGGTACAGGAATTGCAGCCATAGTTTGAAACATGACAATTATTTGGCAGATGATTCTGACAAAAACATAGCCCTTCATGAGCGAGAAGGAAGATTGAAGAATATTTTAAAGAAAACATACTTGAAGCGTTGGATGGGGAATGATCATAGTCAACATGATACTGATATTTATGGAAGCTCTGGCAAAAGCAATTCGACTAATAAGAAAGACTTCAAATGCGTGGATTTTGCGAGGTTCATAGTGATGCTTGTTGTTTTATATTAGGAATGACATGATTTATAGATTATTTTGAGTGTTTAGTATCATGCTTTAGTTTCCAATCCATCATTCAATTATATTTTGTCTACATAAGATACCTGTAAAGGACTCTTTTTTTATTTCCTGAAGGGTTTAAATTATATGCATGCAGGATTGTTCTATTCCTCGTATAAATGAAATTTTCATGCAAATACAAGGGTTTTGGATGCCCGATTATTTTTTTGTGAAAATGCTCCACTCCTCAAGCTGACTAATTTCCTTTTAACATATTTGGGCTGGCTCCCCTATCTTGTTAATTTGAATCATCTTGGACTATTCACATTAAGAAAGAAAGATAAATATGATAAAATTGCAGATCTTCTGAAATCTGTAATATAATAGAAAGGAAATAAGAAATAAAACTAAGCCCCAATTGACCAGATATTCAACTACATCTCTAAAAGCAATATCTGTAACTTGCACAAAATAGGTCATTATTTGACTGTTTGCTGTATATAAGGTGGCAGCCAAAATCTTCATGAGATTGGGCTTAGTTTTTAAGTTTACATTGCCCTTGTTTAACATTTTAATTCAATAGGATTTCCTCCAATGAATTTTTCTCATCCCTTCTTTGCCTCTTCGTCGTGTATCTGTTTGTAGGTTATACTTATGTAGTCAAATTAAAGTATAGAATGGAGCAAATACATAGCCAATTTCAGTTTAATATCACATTTAATTTTCTGATAGTTAATTGTTTATCATTAATCAATTTCAGGTTGAAAATTGAAAATGCAGCCCTTCAGGAAAGCATGGCAAATATGGAACGTGTTACTTCTTCAGTTCGCAGGCTTCATGTTTTACTTTTAAGGGTTAGTCCTCTTTCCTTTAATACATAAAGAATAAAAATACTATTATAATACAAATTTTAATAGAATATGCTAATCAAGGTTTTAAGTGCTGGACCATGCTGATTTTATGCTAAGGCAGTACCAACACTAGCACTACGTTGTAATGACACCCATTTATATTCTTCTTGTAAACGTTTTTTATTTCTCAATCTTCTTTGATTATTCTTTTGTTATTGCATTAGACATGTTAGAAGGGAAGGTGATGATTTTACAGGCAGGTCTTAGTTGATGTCAAATCTATTACACTTTAACTGGAAACCCTTTCCTGTTAAAGAGAGAAGATTGGGGGAAGGAATGAGAAAATTGCAATAAACCAATGATAGCTCTTAACAAATAAGGATACATAAATCCAATCCAAATTGTTGGCAGACGGGTTGATGGTCATGATCATTATATTGGTATGAGAAGAAGTTCATTCATAATAGCAGTGGTAATTTCTAAGTAGGTTGCCTTTGAAGTTTTTCAACTCAGGATCATACTTTATTTAAGTTCAATCTTCTTCCCCAGAAACGTCTGTTACCAGTAGGATTTCCGGAAAGAAAGACTCAAGGGTGAAAAAAGGAATTTGCTTACCACTCATATTATAGAATTTTGTTAATATAAAACTGTGAGATTAGAATGGAAAGCTGAGTACATGTGGACACTACCTAATTCTTTTTTAAGGGTGCTTGTAGTCCATGCGTGGCTAAACAGAGTATTTGGCAGGACCACAACACCCCCACCCCAACCCATCCCTCAAAAAAAAAAAAAAATTCCTTAAAATGAGTCAACATAACTATGGAAACATTATTGCTATTATAAGTCCCCAGAAATCTTCTACATCTCCACATTTTTGGGATAGATGCAGCATTCCATGGTGACTGTGAATCCTCCATGCCCGGTGCTGTGTGGCACTCAAGATTGGTTCATGTGCCAGGGCAGGCTCACTGCATCAGCACCTCTGTTAGCCCCTGGTGATGCAGCGCAGGTCCCCGGCGCAAGGACTATTCCTGCATGGGGCACATGGCTGGGCATACGGTGCAAGGCACAAAGGATCTGAACTCCTCCATGAATGACCCAACATACCATGAGCATGCAGCAATATAATGGGATTTTTTAACAGGACTAATTTGATCAGTCTGATGGATCTTTTGGTATTTACAAAAGGCCTTCTCGTGTGTAATTTTTCAGTGGACCTATTAACTTGCATTTACTTGTCTCCACATGCTTCTTGTGTCTGCTAACTGCCAGAGCAGGCAAATAGGAAAAATTAAGTATTTAGAAAAGAAAAGAAAGGAAAAAAAATTAGGAAGAGGAACAATACCTTTCGTTAAAAATAGGAAAGTAAATTTTGGATACACAAACCTCTTGTCAAGAATAATCCTGTCGTACTGAGATACACTGCCATGTTGGCCCTCAACTTTCCACTGCTTGTCAGACAATTGAACCCTGCACAAACAGAAAAAAAAGTAACCTATTCCCGTAACATCAACCAGTGGTATAGATGATTTGCTTCTGCTACATGATAACAGGATTCCCCAACATTTCGTTGTGTCCCGACCTTCTTCTACAGAATTAGAATCTGACAAGTTAGTGGCATTACCTTCATGATTTGTTTCTGATGTTTGATGATAGGACATTATTAATGTCTATTGCAGGCGCAAGATGATGCAGCATCAGCTGGTCCTACCGAAAGTATAATTCAAGCATTGAGCAACATAATCTCAGAGGCAAACCATATGAAGACAGCCCTTGGGAGCTCACTTCCTATCAGCTGGTCTGGCAGTGGAGAGGATGCTGTTACTTATGAAAATCTTTATGAACCGACCGACCCTTCGGAGGTGCCCAAAATTGAGAAAGTTGACCCTGTTTCTACTGCAGGATTGGAGATGGTGGATCTCCTGATACTAGCAGTTGAGCTCCAAAAGGAGAATTTGATAGGGAAGTGTGGTGGTTCACAGATTTGACTGGAACTGATCTGTTAGTTACTCGGTGTCGATGCTGGATCCAAGGGGCATTGTATTCACCTTCTGTTTTATTTGCCCGTTATCCCATGAAATTCTCCAAGTCTATGATGTATCCTTGTCTACATGTATATTATGAATGAGTGCATTGGTGTATATTTCAAGTGTTCTTTTTTAGTTTCAAGTGCCTATTTATTTGTTTAGATTATAATAGCAGTGCCACCATTTTGTCTCCTACATATGAGTAGGCTTCTACTAAGTCTAATGTTGCTAATCATTTCCCTTAATCCTTCTGTATTATACACGTTTTTGTAAAGGACCATTTAACACTAGATTGATGCAAGGGGGAAGAACAAACGCTGCTTGTCTGAGTGCTTCGATCTGTCATATGTTCCAAGAAGAGTAACTGGTATTTCTTTGACAGAAAAAACCACGGCATGGAAATTGCTACCTCCTGTTGCAGCTAGATGGTTCGCAGCCTGGAACAACTGTTGGATTTGGTTAGTAGTTAGGAATAAAAGATGAATCTTGTTGCAGGATATCACTGCTTTCAGAAACAGATGAGGGAGGAAGCAATATGATTACAAAATCACTGGCAAAGACTACATGTTTTGTGCGGTTCAGTAGAATGTATATTTGTATCAAAATAACCTCGCCGTGGAAATTTTAATCAGTAACTTCAACCAAAACCAAAAAAGTTGCCATCCTTGAAGGTGGCGAGAATGTCCTACCATCATTTATCCTTCTCTGAAGCCAAAGGATGTAAAGGAGTAATTCAATGCCACTTGTTTTTTTATCTTTTTTTCCCCACTTTTGACTCTCTCTGAATCTAATCTCTTCTGTATATAATTATCAAATTTACAGCTCACCTCAGTAGATTTGGAAGATGTCTGGTTATGAATCTCAGCCTGGACTTCTAAGGGTGGTGATATGCTATAGTCCTAAGATGTGGTCCTAGTGCCGTTTTTTTTTTTCTGGTTATGAATCTCAGCCCGGACTTCTAATGGTGGTGATATGCTATGGTCCTAAGATGTGGTCCTAGTTCCATTTTTTTTCTTAAAAAAAAAAATTGGGAGCATCAAAGAATGACCAATGTTGGCGAAAAAAACAATCACCAAGCTAATGATTGAAGTTCTTCACAAAACAAGAAACAAAAAATGAAAAGAAGATCGACGAACGTTTTTTTTTTTAAGAAGGGTTAATATTACCATTCAAACTAATGCACCACATTAGACTCATGAGTTCAACGGACCGATATTCCATCAAAGTTCTCCCCCCTTCTAGGCGGTCGCAGCGCTGAAAGCCAAAACGCCTCAACTTTGCCATTTTTCGGGCGAAGCTCTGCGTCCGTCGTCTCCTCCATCTCGCATCGCCGGAAAGCCTAAGCCTAACCCTAGCTATGGCGTCGCCACCCTCGTTCTCCGACTTCCCGGAGGACGTGCAGCTGAACGTGCTTTCCTTTCTCTCACCCGCCGAGGTCTCCGCCTTCGCCTGCACCTCCCGCCGGTTCGCCGCCCTCTGCAGCGCCTCCGCCTCCGATAGCCCTGTCTGGCTCGCGATGTGCGACCGCCGCTGGGGCTCCAAAACCCTCATCCGCTCTTGGGCCTCCGACGGCGGCGGCGCCGGCGTCCCCTACGCCCGCCTCTACCGCGCCCTCATCCGCTGGGAGGCCCTCATCGGCTTCTGGCGGCGTATCGGCCACGGCACCCCCGGCACCCCTCCCCTCCTCTTCTTCGAATGGGGCCCCTCCTACATCACCGGATCCCGCGTTTCCCCCTCCGCCGAGCTGGGCTCCCACGGAGTCCTCAAGGTTCCCTTCATCTGGCTCGGCCTGTCTGCCCATGGCGATCCCGTCAGCTTCCTCCATCCGGGATGCCGATTCGAGGCGCCGGGCGAAATGTTGTCCTCGGCTTCCGGGTCGTCGTCGTCGTCGGATTCCGATTTGGTACCCGTGGCCGTTAGCTTTATGGGCTGCAACCATTTCGTGGTGGAGGAGAACTGGAGCTTCTATGCTGAGGCTTGCGGCGACGATTCGGGGGTTTTGGATCAGGTGGCGGAGATAGAGAGTACGTCGCCGCCAGACCGGTTGATGTCGGAGATCTATCAGTACTTTGCTAATCGGACGATCCCGGGCGGCGACAAGGCTTCCAGAAGACAGAGGAAGAAGAAATGGGAGAAGCTTGGGAGGAGGAGACTATGGGAAGCTGAGCATTTCGTCAAGATTGCCAACTATGAACCCACTCCATCACGGCCTTTGCAAGGTTTATGGAAGGTGCTTGTTTTTCTCTTCCTGTTGGAAAATTCCGTTCTTTAGTAATGTTTCGATTTGTAGCATGCATTATGTCTAGATCTTGTGTTTGTCGCTCTTGCAAATGAACAATTTCTTAAACAACACTTCTTCCTGTAGGGGATTTGTGAGGAAAATCTCCTGAATTTTTACCTTGTTGCATATGATGATGTCGGTGGAATAACCTGTAGACGAGTTGGCGACGCAGGGGAGCTATTCTCTGGTTATTCCCCTACTTTCTGGACTTCTAACACTACATTTCTTGAAGCCCCATTTTCTAAAGAGGAACTGGATCTGTATGGTTGCCGCAAGCACATACGGTCGGTGGCTTCGAATTGGAGCAACTTGGACAGGGAAGTGGTCTCACGCATTCTCTGTATCAACTCTACTTATGAACTGGTGATTCCAGACCTATATGGTTCTTCTGGTGATCCAGGAAATGTGGAGGGTAGGATATGGGAGTATGAGGACGGGACTTTTGGGTTTGGGTTTGTTCGGAATAACTTTATCATTGACCTGAAGCACATCACTTCAAATGGGCATCTTCTTGATACTGTAGAGTATTGCTGCAACGGTTCTATTCTATAATGCTTTATCCATGTACAATGGTATTAGTTGTTTATCAAATAAGTCATAACTCTATGACTTGGCAGTGTAAGTGTTGTTATGTTTAACTAAATGATTTTCTTACAAATTGTGAATAAATACTTAGTTTTTTCAGATTCATATCTTATTGTACACATGATGTGAATGGCAAGCATTAGATTCCAGAAGCTGATAATATTGATCTTGATAAACCCCGATCTATTGTTTCCTCTCCACCAATAATGCCCACTCTTTCCACTAATTCCAAAAAACAAGGGGTTCTGTAAAAGTTGTTGGTGGCTACAATGCCAATTTGTTAATCTGATTTCTCCTTTTTATTACATGAGTAGTACATTAACTGTGCATGGAAGTGATTCCAATGATGAACAGGTAATAAGGTCATTACTAGTATAACTTTTCCTTTTTCTTTTCTCCATAAAATATAGGGCCTTTTGTTTAGTGGTAGCATAGTTAAGTGCATTTCTTTGTCTTGGTTAATAGTTTAGCTTTTATTAGGTTTTTTGACATTCATCTTTTTTAGAAATATATGAAAGCATGTCCATATTCCAAGATTGTCTTCCCTAGCCAAAATCAACTCAGACTAATACGTAATCTTTGCTTGTAGCAAATGGAAAACCTTTATCTGCTATCTATGAATTAAATTCAAATGCCGTACAATTTGTGCTGCTGTTGCTTAGATTTCCAGGAATAAGGTCCACAATTACATGATTGAGTGTCTTTAGTATTATATTGGTCTTATCATGGAGGAAGTGTTGGTCAACAATGAAGGCCAGCAACTTCTAATTATGCGGATCAAACCATTACGTTCACAGGGATAAAGTTTGAACAAGCATTAAAATCATGAATGAATGTGGTCAAAATTTAATATTCATTTAAATTTTAAAAAGCTTCATGGCACAGTTTAAATGAGCTTTGAGCTCCTGTTCTTAATTCATTTCTGTCATACCTTAATTTGCTTATATCAGCATGACTCTAGAACTAAGCCAACCTCATTGACTGATCTCTTAAGACTCAAACATAACCATTATGACAAAATTCTCCTTTGCATACACCACTAATGAATTGAACAAAAAGGAATATTGAAATCCAAAATTCAAATTGACATTATCTCTTTTATTTTGTTGGGCAAAGTCTGATAGACTGCCTTCCTTACAATCAATGGGACATATTAAGGCTAATGCCTCACTTGCCAAAAATTTTAAAAAGATATTTTAAGCTTTTCCTTGTATGCTATGATAGGAGTGGCTGGTGTAAACCTAACTCTATTTGATCTTAGTGTCTTTGATAGCCATTAGGTGAATCTGCATGACCTTTTGGTCCAATCTGAATTATTGAATTAGTTTACAGTGTTAATTTCTAATTTTCGGGATATCATCATTCTCTTGGGAGGATTAACTGTGCATCTTGCATCTTTCTTAAGGGTTATTTTTGACACCTTACAATATGGCCATTCTAAATTTGTGGTCCACTGGCTCTTTTTTTCATTTTTTTCGGTTTGTTGAATGTGCTTGTAGCAAATGGTCTAAAATCTAAATAATTTTAAGATACAGCAAGAATTATTTTTCTAGTTGTCAACATGTACTTTGCATTTTACTCCTTCAACCTCCTCTAGGTCATGATCTGCTCCATTATGTTTTCTACAATTAAATAGTTGTAATACTGAAAACTTTGATAAACTACATCAAGCATATGATTAGGCCATGTTAAATAGATACTAACAGGGATAAAGCTATGTTAGGGAGTACAAGTATGATCCAACCTTCTTCAAAATTTAAGACATACTTACAGGTATTAGGATCTGTCATGAAAAATGTATTTCCTATCATAGATACATGGAATAAAAATGATTTAAATATTGAATAGATGTGCAATGGTATATTGTTCTGTGTGTGTATATTGTAAATTTTACTTTTTTGTCTTCTTAAAGCTAACTGAAGTGTGTGACAAGTACATAGGAAATATAGGTGCTTGAAATTCTAAGATTCGAATAAACACAAATAATTCTAGCTCATACAAAAACCCAAGTACTATAGTGCTTGAGCAGTCATATATACATGATTGCAAAGGGAGATTTATTTCAAATGCATGCTTTATTTTAGTACAAAACTAAGCTTGTAAAGTACTAGATTACATTATTCTAGTTGGTGGCTTGTCAATTGGTTTGGTTATTTCTTATTTTGGTGGCCTTCTTTGGAAGTTAGATTATGCAAAGTAGGTGATGTTTCAAGAAATCTTGGTTCTCCTTAGCAAATTAGAAATGCAATGCTCCTTTAAGATCTTATTGACAGATGGTATTGCATTTTATCGTCTTCCTCATGATATGTTTTTTTCATCTATTTTGTCTTCCTAATAATTCTGTCACAGTTTTTTTCTAATCTCAGAAATTAGCAGTTATCTTTCCTCATCATTATGCCCTTTATATCTTAAATTTCTCTATCAGTAACCACCATATTTCACCACCCATGAAAAAGGGGAAGGTTCTCTAAATGATCCAAACAAATATTAGGTATCAAGCGTTCCCTGGATCTCTTCACCTTGACGTGGGATGAAACTAAATTTGCCACTTGTAGCATCAAGGGTGATAAATTCTGTATGTAATTATCTATAGTTGTGTTGATGATGTTTATTTGCATTTTCAAAAAAAACCATCTTGTACACATCTGAACGATTTTTAAAAACACTATAAGAGGCCATGCTGACAGAAGACCTTAATTTTTGTGTTATGCCACATACTTGTAAATTGAGCACCAAGTGTCACCAGTGAGAAACCCTCCACTTTGGGTACCAGTGCTCTCAGTTTTGCATTATGAACCAACCTGAGACCTCAACTTTGTAATGAAAATTTTGTTCTGGACATTGTGCAAGCAATGGAAAGGAAATTTCTCTGTTGGTCCAGAGACAGCTAGAGTGTGATCTGTCCTGGTTGTACGTGGATGCAGGTAGAAGGTGCATAGACCATCTAATGTCCATCTTTGAAAGGTCATCATGACTGCCTAAACAAATGAAAGTATACATTACTGTTGCAGTACCTTTTTATTATTATTCGTCAATGCATCAGTAGTCGACATGCAAAGTAGGAAGACACTTTTGATGTCCTTTGATGAGCGGCCACATGGCTAACTCGATCTGTATTCTGATAAAAGTTTCTTATTCAGTTCTACTTCTCATTTATTTTATCGATACTCGCAGGCAGGAGTTTGTCATTCTTTAGTTTGTGAAGAATTGTTCTGCTATTATTTGGCAGATATAATGATGGTTTAGATTCTTGGCTTGGGTTTGTTACCTTGTTCAGGTTGAATTGAAAAATCAAGCAGTTTTGTCATTTGTTCAGACTGTTGAAGATCCTTCACCTACCCCGCAATGTACTAACCAGGGAGTGTAGGTTTTATACCAGATGAGTTGACAATGACTGATTATTGTGTTCCAGGCTATGAGTGTGGGGCTTGTAGCAACAGATCTTTCCTAGCAATGCAACTGGTACGCAATAACAGAAGTTGAAGTATCAGTATTAATATGAGAAGCTGGTTTGCTGTTTATTCCTGTCCATGACCCAGTCCTTCAAAATAGAAGTTTGATCAGATTATCTATTGCTATCTTCTTGTTGGTCAATGTTTTCCCCCTCATCAGTTCTCCTAGTTTCTTCAATCTTAAGCTGCTGCACATGTCCAACTCATCTTTGATCATTAATCTTTATGGATGTCGTGAGTTCTTATTTCATTCTGGTTTTACTCATTTTTAGTTCTGACAGTCCAATCCATTCCAACAGCCTCTTCACTGCTTAATTAGATAATAGGAGTGATCTCCTAGTTTGTATCTGATGGCTGGGAAGTTTTTCAAAAGCATGTCTTCCATTTTAGTTCCAATTGAAGTTTCATGCTTCTCTGGCCTTTTGAGGCAATAATGCAACAAGAGGCCCCTTGAATGAAATAGCTGGAGCCTCTAAACAAATTTAAGCAAAATTGCAAAACGGGCACCAGATTCAAGCTCTGATGAAGGCATATTTGACATAGGAATTCTCTGATTTTCCTCTGAATAAGTAAATATTTGTCTTTTTCCACCTTCAATGCCTCTCTTTTCAGCTTTCACTGCCTACCAATATGATTAATTAAATAAAAATCTTAAGCTCTGAATAGCTCCAGTTTTTAGACATTATACAGGATTATATCTGAAATCACACTCAAGCATGGAACTGAAAAGAACCTCATCCGGACTACGAATGAACCCAATAAGAAATTTTACAAGCAGACACCAGTTCTATCCAGAGTTCTTCCGAAGCCAGCAGATATCATGGAAAAATCCCAATGAAAACACAACTGAACAATTTTAATGGTCCATACATTAAAATTTCAGCGAATCACTGTTCTGAAAGGGATAAAGAAGCATACAGGAAGCGAAATAGGATAGCTGCATCTGTGTTCATGAATTATGACTCTTGTTCTCCTGCACTGGCTGGTGCCTCATTCCCCATCTTCTCTTGCTCAGTTTCAAGTTGGCTGTAGTTCCCCTTCTCCTTAAACAGTCGAATGTGGTGGTGCTTGCAGTACAGCCTTCCCTCATGAGCAATGTAATTTGAAGGGCTAATCACACATCCTCCATGAGTGCATTTGAAGCAGCTCTTGTGATATGCAGTCCCATTAACTGTAACCTGTAAAACAATGTTGAAAAGGAATGTGGAAGTTTTTTGAGAATTGTTTAGTTTACATGTGTGAGACATATGACCATCCTCAAAGATGCATCTTGTCGTTACAGAGATCAATTTTTTTGATAGTATGGCAAATGTTTCGATGTATTTCATGCTTGCAAGTAACCCAACCAATCGATCGTTCTTATGTATTTTGGAATTTAAATCATGATGTATAACATAGATTTCAAATTCAATAGCCCATTATATATTCTAACACCATGAAATTGGCATGAGAAAATCAAATCCATGGTTGGCAATCTAAGTTGATGTATGCAGAATATGTGCCAGTGTGTGCACAGATTTGCTAGCACAATGACTTGGAAACTGAAAGAACTATTAGAACGAAAGCTCTTACCCTCTCAATGGGATACACTGTCTTCTTGCATCCAATACACTTCTCTCTGGTCCCTGCAAATGCACTTGAGATTTTGCTGGCTGCTGGGTTCTGTGCAGTGTAGTCCAAGACAGATTAGCAGCATCCACAACATAATATAGGGACAAATATATTCTCAAAGGGGAAAAAAAAAAGGAAACAAGAACTTTTAAAGATATCTACATGCAAGCACTCAGTCTAGATTTAGGGATAAGGTTAAGAAATTTGTCAACTCAAAGGTGACTGCTTCCCACAAATCATCAAAGTTTTAAGGGAAGCACGAAAGGGTCTTGAAGGACTAGTTTATAGGTTTTATAGTGTTCTCATGGCTCTGTCTAGAAATGCCTTTAGATGGATTATTATACCTCAGTAATAGCAGGTTTTTCTGGTTTGACAATCTTCGGAGTCCCTGAAAAGAGGGTGATTGAAGACAATTTTGAGTATCAGAATCGAAAGGAGTATGTTGGAGGGAATGAGTGGAAGAGTGATTACCTTCAAAGCTCTTGTCCAGGCTGCCAGTCATCTTGAAGAGTTGATCAAAGTGAGGCCTGCAATACAAGACTCCCTCAAACGAGTTATAATTTCCCAGCTGCAAGAAGAAACTGTCAGTGGAGGTGACAGCCAGCAGCACAAACAGGTGTTTGCTTCATAGTTTGTTTAAATCTTGAATTTTAATAATGGATGAGATTATTTGTGCATTTTTGGTTATGCCTCTTTTGTAGGTGCATGTGATAGCATTTCTCTGTTAATGAAGTCCCCAAGCAAGCATTTCTCTGTTGAAATTTATAAAAAACAAAACAGATCTAAATCTTCTTCCTATGAAAAAGTGGGAAAAGGGGAGAGTGAAAATGCTGTAGAATATTTGGTTTTGACATATGATTTTTGTATCAATTTGAAGCTGATCTCATAATCTGTTGAAAAATTGAAGGTTCAAACCTTTAATAGGTGATTTATGCTATTAGCTTGATCTCTACCATCTCCAATGGAATAAGAGTACATGAAAATTTTGTAACAAGAAATGAGATTTCACAATAGACAAAAACTGAGACATTGTTTTCCCAGCATCATACAGATGAATTGAATGGAGTAAATATTAAAACAATCCGAAGCAAAAGGAACATAAATAAAGACATAGATTACAAACCACATATCCATCATCATTTAATAAGAGGGATCCAGAATTACAAATATTATTGTCAGCATATTTTTCTTCAGCAGAAACAGAGGGGGAAAGAAGAAATTTTCAGTTGCAACAGAGAAGAGCTTTTCTAAACATTCCATGCTTGAACAGAGACTGCATTGAGAAATGTAGGTAGCCAAAGACATTATTAATCAAATGAGACTAATAGCATTCAAAACTTAAAAGAGATCAAATAACAGTCCACCAGAGGAAGAAACAATTCCATAACAATTATAATAGATATTAAGAGATGGATAAATAGAGAGGCAGAGAGAGAGAGAGAGAGAGAGAGAGGGTACCTTCAGAGTCCCCTTGCAGTGGTGGCATTTAAAACATGCCTTGTGGTAGACTCGGCTGTCAGCGGTGAGCTTGTCCACCAGGTAGACCGTCTTGCTGCAGGCCGTGCATTTCGTCTGTGTCCCTTGGAATGCCATTGCTCTTCTTTGCTTTGTCCTTTCGGAGCCTTCTCAATGGATCATCTATAATAGAAGAAGACACCGGAAGGGATGCCCCTCTCTTCTCCTATCCTTCTACCACCACATATTCTATCACCTTGATACTTTATTTATATTGCTGGCCTTTCTTTACCCTCCCACGAAGCCCAAGGACAAGCCAGCTAAAATGGGATACGGGGAATGGGATGACAAGAAGGCAGGGGAAAAAGGATGCTGATACAATGATGTGTGTGTATATGTATGTATGTATGTATGTATGTATGTATATGTATGTATATGTGTATATATATATATGTATGTATATATATATATATATATGTATGTATGTATGTATATATGTCTATATGTGTGTGTGTGTGTGTAAATATATATGTGTGTGTATGTATGAGTATGTATATTGAGAGAGACAGAGAGAGGTGTCTCTGAGTTTATCTCGCTGGTGAAGTTGGTTGGTTATTCAGAGCCCCATCTAGGCGGTCTAAAGATAGTAGTTTCTCATTTGGAGTCTCTTCTCCCTGCAATTCGATGTCAAGTCACTCAACTATATTCCATCATTTATGTTGCTTCATTATGCGGCATAAGTCATGATGCAAATACAAAGAGACTGATGGGAATACAACGCACCAATTGAGTGATTTTTTTGGCTAACATTTTCAGTTTGCTAGAGCATTTTTGTTATTCTTTGTGTAGCAACCAAAACTTTATCCAAGAAGATTAGTCAAAAAATATTTTTTAAATTTTTTAGTTTTATATAAGTACCTAACATATTTTTTTAGTAAATGATCGACGTGAGACTAAATACATATTCGCATGGATCCTTACATATGTTTCTCATTTAATTTCAGATGTTCTCATCAGGCTAAGAGTTCAAATCCATTTAAATCTAATCATAAACATCAATATTAATGACTCGTGTTGTAGTGTCTCTAAACCCACATAAGTTATAATATCATTTGCAACAACTTAGGACCTCATCCAAAAAGACTAATCGAAAAATATTTTTTTAGATTTTTTAAACCTATATAAATAATCAAATTTTTATGTCTAGACTCTCTCTCATCTCTCTCTCTCTCTATGTATATGTTAAAAGGACAACTATTTGGAGAAGGGAACACTTTAAACAGGATTATGACAGTCTATTCAATATTAAAAGGACAACCACTTTGGGAGCAACACTGCCAAGGCCACTTGATCATCCAACAGGAGTGTCAAAGGCATGGGTCATCATTGAAATGCCTGAGATGCAAGGCAGATGAAATGTCATCAGCACATGCTGTTTACTGAAGAAATTTAAGGCAGGGTATGCAACTAACAGTGATTTAGGCAATCAAGTAGTCTTACAAGCATTTTGACTTACTAGCATTTGGGATCATATATGTTTGTTTTATGGCAAGACATCAAGCAAGGTGCATTAAATATCTAGGTATAAGAAGGTGAATGATATATTAACTACATTGAAAATGGGAATCTTTCGGTTGATGCAATCAAGAGTAAGAAGGCATATGATTTTCTCCAATCAAGAGTAAGGAGAGAAGCAAAGAAAGGGGGGAAAAAGCTATAGAAAAACCAGCATATTAGGGATAGCACACTCAGATTTGACTGTAGAAAGAAAAATGGCAAGGCTTCATATAATTGACTAGGATATTAGGGATAACACATTCTAATTATGGTCATAGGTATGATCGTCTCGATAATCTGGTGTGGTGCTTTGCTCCTTAAAATGGGATGTCCTAATTAGCTAGGTATGTACCCATTCAAGGATGTTGACAAGCTCCATCAGATGGTGAAGAAATGGATTTAGCAATGCTACCCTCTAAAGTTACCTTCACCCTTCTGGTTGCAGTCAAGTTGCTCTCATGGAGTCATGAAATTCAAGCTTCTCTATTCTATTTTCCAGATGTAATCAACATTCTTTGTATTATCATTCCTAGGATACACTGTCCACAAATATAGTCAGTAGTAAGTAAGGGTGGCAATTTATGATCCGATCCATCAATCCGGCACGCGAACGACCCTCTTAAATAAGTTTGGGTTTGATATAAATGAATTTTGGTCATCAACAGGTCAACCCATCTAAATCTATTTATTAACTTGATTGGATTAGATTTAGACTTTTGATCCGTTTAATACGTTTTGACTTGTTTAATAATTAGGTCGATCATTATCTAACCCATTTAACCTATTTAAAATATGTTTGAGACTTGCTTAATCTATTTCTGACTCATTTAACACGATCCACTTGACCTGTTTAAATCAATTTAACTCGTTTAACCTGACTTGATCTATTTAATAAATGGATAATGTGAGTCGGATCGGATTATATGTTCAATAAACAAATCGAATTCATATATGAAATTTTAACTCATTTAATAAATAGATCGGGTTCGAGTTGATAAATGTTTGACGGATTTATATTTGATCCGACCTGACCCGATTGTGATCCTTAGTAGTAAGATAGAATGAAATACTATTAGTTGAAAAATATCAATAGTGATGCTGACAATTCATATTTAATCATAATTCACAATGTTCAATATCATACTAGGCATCAAATGAACGAATTTTGATGATGAGTTACTAAGATGTGTGTCTTGTAGTTGTAAATATTTATGACCATTAATTATAGCCCACAAAATTTTCTTCTAATAATATATCAGATCATGATAGATCATGTAGGTTCTCAATTTGTGTAGTGCACATTGGACTTTCTAGCATCCTAATTCTACTGTTGAAATCGATTTTGTTTCGAAATGTCAATGCAAATTGACTAGCAAAACATTTGCTTCTTTTTTTGAGAAATATGAAATCTTTGCTCAAGCTCTTAAAGTCTTTGAGAAATTTTGATGATGAGTAAACTGACTATATCTTTAGGGTTTTTTTTTCTCATGTTGTTAACTAGAATTCAATGCAGATGTTCCACCATATATGTAAAATCAATAGATTTAGACTAAAAGTTTTTTCTAACACAAATTCTTTACCCACATAAAAATAATTATTCAGATCAATTAATTTAACCAATATGGTTATAGTCAAATGATTGGTGCTGCCTCATATTGAGGCGAATCCACTTTTGATTGGTCCATCGCTAAAACTAAACTCTCTAAAACACATATATTTTTATAGATTCACAAGAGGAGCCGTTTAGCTAGTACACTTATTGTATTGACCTAATGGTCTCAATGTGGTCTATAGGCTGATGAAAATTGGAATAACTTACAAGTATACATTAACATTAGTAAAAGAAAATGCTTATTCTCTAGAAATAACATCTTTTATAAGATAATAAGTATATTTCTCTACTTAGCTGACTAATGCCTCATGAGCCCCTAGCCAGCAGAAAAGGACCAGACAAACAGAACTACTCGATATGATGGATGTCACTTTAACGCCCATGGAGGGTTGCTGCTGCCAAAATGCTGATCACATATTAAATTGTTAAAGATGAGATTTTATTCTTAAAAAAAATGGAAAAAGAAGAACAAATAGTTAAAAAATGTATATATATATATATATATATATATATATATATATATATATATAGAGAGAGAGAGAGAGAGAGAGAGAGAGAGAGAGAGAGAACAACACAGGAAAAGAAAAGAAAAGAAAATAGAATTTTTTTCTCATATTTCGTTAAAGTAAAAATAAATTACAAAAAAAAGTCAATGTAATATATGGTAGCATTTGGTTATCCAAATAAAAGGTGATCCTAAAAAAATCTCTATCGTCATTTGATCTTGATGATATAAGATCACCATGTTTGGCATGTTATGTTCCAGTAATTAAAGATCCCTGCGTATCCATAAGTAAGTTGTTTGGTATTCCATAAGAAAACAACATTACTGGTCATATTATTCCAAAACTACTCATTATATATTTCATCAAATATATTTAAATCATATATTAAAATTAATTATTATTATAAAATTAATATTTTAATACTAATATTTATTTTGATTCAGAAAGTAACGCAAATAGAAGCAATATATTAAATAATTTCATAATATAATTATAAATTATGATGGTATATTTTTATTATAATTTAAAATTATAATTTAATAATAATATGAATATATTATAATATAATATATATCATAAATACAATATATGTAAAATTAATATAATATAATATAATATATATGGATATAATATATTAAATATATCAGTATATTCTTTTTTTTACTGGACTGAAAGGCAACTTTTATCTTGAAATTTTAGTTCAAGATTACTGTATTGGGATGATATCAGATACCCGACCTCAAGGATGGGTTTCCATCATCGGGTTAAGCGGTGATTTGTGGAGTGGAGATGATCTGAGTGCGACCAAATACGGTAATCTTATTATCTCTACTCACATCATCTTTGATCTTAAAATGATGACTCCTTGCTCTTTCTACGTGTTTTAGTTCTCTCGAATCACATATGTATCTACTTGCCAACTCTCTCAACTGTGTGACAGATGCGTGCCTTGGGTAATTGGCTCTTATTTCAAACCTTTCCCCTTGAAGTCTTTAACATTTGCCCCACTGGATTTCTTGCTTCGTTGCTCTTCAGAAGATGCTTCAAACCTTCTACCTCTGGAAGAATCTTTACTCCAAATAGATGATTGAAGGTCATCTCCAGATTGGAATTCCTTACCCAGCTTGGTTCCTCTACAAAACTCCTAGTGCTGAATGCTCATATGATATATTTGGGGATTCTATGTAAATTTCTTCTCATTAGGAACTGTTTGGGATCCCACTATCCTCCTTACTTCTTCCATTCATTTTAAATTTTTTTTCTTTTGATTAATAAATCGGGGGAAGTATCTTACTTCCTCTATATTCACTCAAAAATATTTGCCCCCCGGCCATGACCTCGAGGTCCACGACAGCACGCAAGATGGCCATCCTTCCCATGGATTTCTACGGTGCAAGAAAGGAACCACCACTCCGAATGATGTCTCATATCTTCTCACCTGAATTGTGAGGACAACCCACGGGTTTAGCTTCAGTCCTACTCGAGTGACCACCATGATGAGATGAGAAGGGAAGTGGGCTCGGTTGGTACTTGGTGCATCTCATGGCCAGAATGTCTCTGCCCCACTGATCACCAAACGCCAGATACAGTGTCTAGATTTTTAGGCATTGTGTCCCAATATTCTTCTTTTTTTTTTCTTTCTTATATTAATCTTGTCTTGGCTTTTGGTGAAATGCTTTCAAGCTATAATAACTAACAAGGTTTTTGAATGGACATCCTTTCTTTTACTCTCCATCAAAAAGATAAACAAATTAAACGACAGTGATGACAATGATACAAGAATAACCAAGCAAGGCTTAGGCAAGCAGTCTTTTACTATCCTTTTGTCGACCCTTTCTTTTAATTGATTTAGGTCATTAAGCATGCAAGGAGATCCAATGCCTCTCATAGATCATATTGTCATCTGCCGACGGCAACTATTTGGAGCTCACAAGTAGTTGAAATCTGAACTAATGCCTTTTTCTAGTGATTTTCTTAAAATATTTATAAGTATCAGTTCTTTAGTTGTTGCAGAGTGTGAACATTGGTTGCATTAGATCTCTACAAATGTATCACAAATCTGTGCTAGTGAAAAAGTTTTCTAAGAGAAGGCCCTTCAAGTGAATGGCACTTACAAGACTTTATGTGTTCCCTTCAAGTTTTCTAGACCAAACCTGACGTTGCTGAAGGACCATAAGATACATCAACAAACCTGAGATAACGATTACAAGGGGACTAATATATAGTACGTTGTCTCTAGAATTCTATCTTCAAAAGGTGGCTTTGACCGCATGGGGAGGACTTCAAGACGGGCGTTTCACACCACTCTAGTGTAAATACATCAGAAAAAAAATAAAAAAGAAGAAGTTCCGGAAAACCCTTGGCATTAGAGCAATCTACTGGAGTGATCGGCTATAAAAAAAGCTATTCAATCCACTGTCCCATTCACCTCTCAGTAATCTACTCCTTTGCACAAATTATGATAAATTTTGCTTCCAAGATGCACCAATCTTGAGTATGCTCTCCAATATACACTATGCAATTGTATGGTACTTCGAGACAAACCCAAGGTTTTTCACTCTAATAAAGCTTAAGATTCCAGCGAGGGCCGCAGAGGATAATGCTCCAAAATTAACATTTATTTTAGCCCGTCTACCCTGTGGTCGTGACATTGCCATCTTTTGCTACGTACTTGCAAATGAAATCATGCTCAATATAAGTATTTGTGTGTGTATTATATATGTATATATGAGAGAAAGAAAGAAATATATAAGTATGTATGCATATAAAGAAAGAAAGAAAAAAAGACTTGGCGAGGGGAGCATGACTCCCCAGGTCAAAAGAGAGAAGAGGAAAGGGGGCTTGGCTGCCGCCCAAGGTCCACGCTCCCAGTCTCCTCCCACCCTTGCTACCTACGCAAAGAAGAGAAAGCTTTGATTGGTTTTGTAGCTGGTTGTGCCCAAAAGTCCTCTTTGGACCAACAATAATGGGCCAAATAAGATGTATCCAGCTCCTTTCCACTCCCCAATCATGTCCATGCCCCCTAAGGTTGAAAGTGGACCACATAAGGATATATTTTTGTGATCGAATATATCTAGATATGGATGCAAATTTAAATATATAATTAATATCTATTTGTTTTATATTCGTCAAAAAAAAAAAGATGCGGATATGCATGGATAATTATCAGATTCATGTTAGAGTATCTGGTTTTATTTATAATTCTATTTAATCTCATATAGCTCATATAAACTTTTAAGAGAAATAAGTAACTATACCAACATATTATTTACTTTATTTACCTTCCATAATGACATATTTTGATTTTTTTGGTCATATAATTTAACTATCAGAGTTTTATCCATATTCACACTTTCAACGTCCAATTTGTATGCTTATCAGTTTAAAACAAATATAGATATAAATTATTATATCTAATTAATATTTGTAACTATATTTGATTCACTAAATGAAAATCGATATGGATATGGACATACCAATGCCCAATCCATATCCAATACATTTGCAGCTCCAATGCCTTGGTAACTTAATTGCCGGTGTCTGAATCACATTAAATGAGGAACTGAATCTTAAACACAACACAACTTTGAGCTGTATGAATAGAACCAATATATCAATCTTTACTTTATTTTTGTTTAAACATTAGATGAAACTTTTTGGTTTTTTTGAAATATCATATTTCAAAAATAATACACCAACAACTCCTTAATTCTGTTGCAAAGCAAAAGAAGTTTGGGTCCATAGAAGTCAGAATGGTGCAAGTCATGGTCTGATTAGTGCATCATACATTGATAGTTGGGTTGTGGGCAAAATTTGAATTCTTGTCCTAAGTTTCGGCTCTCATGGGAAAATTCCTCCACGAGAGGAGGAAAAGTAAATGGACAAGAAGGTCACGGCACCAAGAACAATGGTCTGCTGCCCAGATTTCTTTGGCTTTGGACACTGAACAGAAAATTCTTGGGAAAAGCCTCTGGATGAATAAATTGCTCCCTAAATTAAGCCAGTTTCCTCTGGGAAGTTGAGGTCTGCTGGTAACAAGCCAGCGCGGAAAGTAACACCTGACCGGGGACCATGTAATCACAATTTACAAACGGGTCATAAGCCTCGTTTAAACATCCTTATAGGTACCCAATATGCCTCCTTTAACTCCTGCCAACTTGAAAGTCCTCCTTTCCTCTCCTCCCACTTCACCATAGTCGTTGCCCCACCTTTCTCTTGACCTTCCATCATTTTTTATTTTTTTTTTGGTGCAACGGCAGTTCACACCCTGCGGGTGTGGATGTGGCCAACAAAATCAGAAAATAACAAAGCAGATAAAGAGTTTGGCACTCTGTCACGTTGTATCCATGCAAAGCCTCCAGAATGATGGGCCGCATAGGAAGCAACCCAGTCAGCTACACCATTCGCTTCCCTGAAATGTGTGTGGCCTGATAGGCGACACACTCTTGCAGAAGTCTGTGAATGTCGACGAGCAATGGCCTACCCTCACCTGCACGACCCTGACCCCGGACCCAATCGATCATTGTCGCCAAATCTCCCTCAACAATAAGCCGGTCTGCATCTAATGTCCACCAGGCAAAGGATATATCCTTCCAGGCGGCTCTGAGCTTCCATCTCTCAATGGCCACTTTAGGGCTCTCATGGCTCTATGTCGCCTATGACTGCTTCATCCTTTTGCTACATGTCTTTCACTAATCTGGGCTGCTATTCCTCTTTCTCTGTGTTAGGAGTGGCAATCTGGTCAGGTCGGATCAAATACATGATTAATCAAAAAAATTTCAACCCAAACATGACCTATTCATTAAACAAGTCAAAAATTTAGATTTGAACCGGATCTATTTATTAATAGGTAACTCAAGCATAATCTTGAACGGGTAGGTTAAACAAGTTAAGAGGACTTTTAATGGATTTAATGGATTTAAATGGGTTAAATGAGATAAAAATATGTTAACTAGGTTTTACACGGGTTGAGCTAGTTGGGTTAAACGGGACAAAAATAAGTTAAGTAGGTTTTAAACGGATTAAACATATCTCAAATAGATGAAATAGGTCAAATCATGATTCGACCCAATTATTAAACAGGTCAAAATAGGTTAAACAGGTCAAAGATCTAAACCTAAACTTGATCCGATAAATAAATAACTCGAAACAGGTGGTCTCCTTTATGGTCCAAACAAATTTATATCAAACCTGAATTTGCTCAAAGAAGATTAGTTATGAGTTGAGTTGATAGATTGAGTCATAAAATTTTTATCCAAACTCCATGCAGCAGTGATGCCTAACTCCATCATCAGCAACCATTGTCATCTTCGATGTGTGCCCATGCTTTAAGAAAATATAAGATAAATAGAAAAATTGCGAAGCCTGCTAGTTTCTTGCACTAAAGTCGTTGATTCTCTCCACCCATCAATGATATTTTACTACTCCAATAAACTTGTTGCTCTCAAAGCCGGTAGCAACCTAGGACCTCATCCAAAATGGCTAGTCGGAAGGTATTATTTGGTTTTCTTGATCTTATATAAGTACCTAAGATCTACCCAGCGAATAACTGATGTGAGACTAAACACATGCCCGCATAGGTCCTCGCATACTCTCCTCGTTTAAGCCATGGCGTCTTCGTCAGACTAAGGGTTCAAATCCATTCAAATCTAATCACAAGTACCACGATTGGCCCATAGTCAGTCCCAACGGATTCGTGCTGTAGTATTCCCTAGTCCAAATAGGTTATGGGCTAGGTCCGCTCTGATATCATTTGTAATAACTCAAGACCTCACCTAAAATAGCTAGCCGAAAAGTATTGTTTGGGTTTCTTGATCCTGTATAAGTATCCAAAATCTATCCGACGAATAAACGATGTGGGACTAAACACACACCCGCATGGGTTCTCACATATCCTTGAGGACCCATCTGGCAAACATTTTATTCATGATTGATATAATAGATACTGTGCAACCTCTTAATTGTAGGTCATAGATTCAACACAATAACTTCTAAGCATGGATGCATGCATGTATGCAATATGAGGGTCGCCAAGGGTAAACACAAATTTGTCTTAATGGCTTAAATTGGCTGGTCTATTCAGATCATGTTTAATTTTTCCAATCCAGGGTATTAATCTGGCCAAGATACCAAATTTCTATCAGTTTCAAACATCCATTATACAATAAATGTATAAATCTTGATTTTTATTATCTTGACAAGATCAAAAGGATCACCAATCCTGCTATAGATTACTTTGATATTTTTGGTATGCAACATTGAAAGACAAATCACGCATCCAAGATTTCGTAAGCCATAACTTTTCATACGACGTATGATTCTTTTTTAAAAATTGAATAACTTTTTGAGATTCATGATGTTACTTCCATGTTAAAAGGTAAGATGCATATAGTGATTAGGGGCATATGATAATGTTTGAGCCTTCAAATGGGCTGATCGAAGCAAAAGTTTTTTTTCTAAAAAATATTTGGAAATATCTCTCAATTCGAATAGAATTAAGCAAAGCGACTGAAGACAAAATTAATGTAAAAATCAAGATCTAGTTCTAAAAAGATTTTAATTTTTCATAATTATTTCCACTGGCTATGACTATTGCAAAAAATTGTAACTTCTAACTAGAAATGAAATACAACTGGGATTTTTTTTTTTGATACATGTACAAAGAATCCATCTCAGATTGATAACGACAGACATCACTAATATATATTGAAGCATTATGATCAATTGTATCATAGAATTAATGAAGAAAAATAGGACTTTCCCCCTACTTTCAAGATTTTCTTATTTCCTCTAATTTTTTAGAGGTCCAATTTTAGAAGGTTGAAGGAAATCTTTTTCTTCTCCCCAGTTAATCATCAGCCAATATAAACAATATACTTTAAAATATCAACTAATACTATGCCAGTATATTACTTGAGACTTTCCGAACTTTACTTTTATTATGTTAAAAAGTTAATTAAACACATTAAATTAATGTCTAAAAATATTAATTAGTTTTAGTTCTATTTTATTAGTCCAAGATTTCGATATCTCAATTTAGCCAAACATCAAAATATCTTGATTGTTTCGAAACTTTTTCGACATTTCCACAAAAGATAACTAAGATGTCCTTTCATTTTGGTGTTATTCACCCACCAAGATAGCCAATATTGCATTGTACTATTTTTTCAAGATCTTGTTCTAGTCACAACTCTTATTCTATTGGTTGGAAACTATAGATGCCATGGATAGGAGATATCTTGACTCCCAAGCTCCTCATAGTTTGGTTCAAATCCGGATAGGTTCGGTCCACCCGGTTCGCTTGCCGGCGTAATCAGACAGCGGGGAGGCCGCGCTCACGTGGCATACACGTATTAAATACTATTTAAAATCTCCATCACCTGATGACATACGGCTTCCAGAAGGTTGAAATGGGAACGCAAAAGGCCAAACCAAATCCATCACATGACGCATCACAACTTGACCCATCCACCGGAGGAAGCTAAGCTCTGCGTTTATCACGCGAACCTAGACTATTTTATGGATGACTTTTTGGCCACAAGTTTATAAACGGAATATCAATCTATCCATCTCATTAATGCATCATTATCTAACAATCAATGCAATGCTAATTATCTTTTTCCATGCAACATATGGTATGCCTTGAACCGGTCGATTTAGTACTATTTATAATTTTTTTTTGTTTTTTTAGTACATCGGCAACTCACACATAATGGATGTGAGTGTTGTTCAACGAGTCAGAAAGTAAAATAGACTGTAGGGGAGACAGAATAGAAGCTTGGTCCATCCAGATGAACTCGCCTGAATGATGAGCCGCATAAGAGGCCATCCAATCTGCTGCATTGTTAGCCTCTCTGTAACCATGAGTAGTCCGATGAAAAATGCATTCATCTGACAAACGGCGAATATTATGGAGCAGTCGTATTCTCCTATTAGCACTCCCGAACCTTTGGATCCTCTCGATCGCCGTGGCGGAGTCTCCCTCAAGGATGATGCGGTCTGCCTCCAGCACTCGTCACACAAAGGACACTCCCTCCCATGCTGTTCTAATCTTGGTGTTGTCAATAGACTGATCGAAAAATGCCGACCTCCGACTGCCACTAATCTAGCTTGCTGATCTCTGATAGCTATAGATGGCTATTATGGTACATCAAATCGATGGATATAGATATAAAATTAATCTAAAGCTCATTTGCATTCTTTATCATTCAGCTGATCAATCCAAATACAAATGAATTACTCTATATATTTTTTTGGTTTTTTGAGAAAACTCTAGATTACACACACACACACATATACATATGATGATGAACTAATTTAAATTCTAATTTTATACGAAAAAACTTTAAAATTCTAAATGATAACATTTGGAACTTGATGGAATAAACTTTTAATTTTGTATTTGAAAAAAAAAAAGTGTAACTACTAATAATACTCATGAAAAATCACGTGTTATTTACCTTGTGAGGATTAAAAGAAATTACAAGAAACTTAAATGAATAATCCCCATCTCATGACAAGGGAAACTAGTATGGTCTGAATTGATAGGATTTGCTTGGAGACCATTTCAAAGCCCAGATAAGGCTGGGGCCTCCTCCTAACACAGCGCCTGCAACCCCACCAGGTCAAACCTCAGGAAATATAGAAAAAGAAGCTTCTTTGAACTTGATATTTTTATCTCCATTGACTATTCACCTCCCTTCTTTGATCGAGTCTTCCGCAGACCAGAGATGGAAGGAATGAAGGAGAGCTCCTTAGGTTTATAAATCCCTCACAAACCATTTAGAACTTGGGATTTTCCCAAGGTTCATATGCCATAGCCAAACTATGTTCTGCGGGACTGGAAGCTTCAAACGGATCGACGGGGAGCCAGGGGCTCCAGGTTCAGCTCCGGGGTCGCCGAGGGGATCTAAGAGGAAGGGCAACAAGAATCCATACTCGACGAGGGGGCTCGACAAGTTCTCGACCGTGCTCGCCGAACTCGAGGCCAGGAGGAAGAAGATCATGGCAAAAGTTGGAACGGAGGGCGTCTCGATGGTGCGGTTCGTGTACTCGAACTCAGAAGACTGGATCCCAATCATTGTGAAGCTAAGAGAGGATGCGAAAGAAGAGAAAACAAAGCTGGATGATGCCAGGAAGCCGAAGGCGCTGCCGACGCCGCCGCCGTCGCCGCCGAGCCAGCCTACTTCAGAGGTCGTCAAGGAGTCGTCGCCTCCTCCGGTTGGATCGATCGACGGTAAGGAAGTTGCGAAGGAGGCGGAGCCAGTAACGGGGAGGAAGGTGAAGTGGTGCTTCACCTGGGGGAGGTGGAGGCCTAGTTATTATTGGCCTTTGGTGATCGTGCTGATAT
Source organism: Phoenix dactylifera (assembly GCF_051530095.1). Taxonomy (NCBI): domain Eukaryota; kingdom Viridiplantae; phylum Streptophyta; class Magnoliopsida; order Arecales; family Arecaceae; genus Phoenix; species Phoenix dactylifera. The sequence continues at coordinate 6,124,208 of NC_143196.1, read as the reverse complement.
TGGCTTGTTTGGTGATGTTTGGGAGGGTGTTTGCCATTTGTTGCACCTCCATATGGTGGTATTTGGTACCCACCATGAACCGAGGGAGTGGGAATGTAAGGAGATCTGTGAAGAAGAAGGACTATGGGAGGAGGCCAAGTGATAAGAGATTGGGTAGTAGTTTGGGGGTGGCAACTTCTTCTCAGGCCAAGAATGTGGGTGGTGTGCAAGAGATGTCATCACCTAGAGCCCATAGAAATGGGAAGAGAGGGTGATGAACATAAAGGTTCTTCTTCTTGATCTTCTTCGGTTTTCGTTTTTTTTTTCCTCTTTTTTGCCCTTTTCCCCCTCTAATTAGCATGTTTATTTATGTAAATTATCTTGATCCATGTTGGGTTTGATAGGGGGCAATGTCTAGTTTTATGTTATCTTTAGGGGCTCAAAGCTCGATGCTGTTGGTTTTCTCTTCTTCTTCCCGACCAGGAACACTGTTGGATGCTTGTTCCCTTTTCATGCTTTGAATAATCAAGGAGTTTTTTTTTTTTTTTTTTTCATTCAACTTTTGTGATTCAATGAAGAAAGGTCGATCATCCTTTCGGGGTTAATGTTTTGGTGGTCTGCCAAAAGCTCACATGATGGCAATGGTGAGATGGAATCTGACATCATGGTGGGAGAGAAGGACAAACGAGGAGATACCCTGACTTCCACTTAACGAATCTGATATTGGTGCTTATTGGCCGTTATTGAAAAAGAGGTGCACTGCAGTTTTAGGCATTGGAACGGTAATTTAGCACTTGGTGATTAAGGACTCGTATGGTTAAAAAAAGTCAACTAAAAAATAAAAATATATATTTAGTTAGAGTTTTCAAAAAAAAAGTGATATTTTTATAAAAATAAATTTTTCATATTTTATAAAAAAATCTATAAAAAATATAGGAAAGCTACCTTTCTAGAAATTATCTTTCTAGAAAAAGCATTCCGGTAGAAAAAAAAAAAATTCACAAACCAAACAAGTCCTAAGAAGCTAACTGATATAGTGCATACAACATTTACGATGCACATCCATCAAAGCGAGATATACGGTGCCATGTTTGCGAGCCATGGAGAGTTTGGCCAGTTTAGCTCAATCGATTAGCAAGTAAGCTGTTAGAGTTGGACTTAGCTAGCCCGAGCATAGCTTGTTTTAGTTCAAATATAAATACTCAAATAATATATATATATATATATATATATATATATATATATATATATATATATATATATATATATATATATATATATATAGGTTTTTTTTTTAGTACTCAAAGCTCTTTATTTTAGGAGCGCATATGATAACTGAACCTTGAACGGGGTGGGGGGGATGTAAGAAAAATAACTAAATTAACACTTAGACCAAGTGTATTTGAATTGAAATTATAAATTTCTTTGCAACAAAGAATCCATTTCTGAACTAAGGATAGATTAGTAACCCATTGTAGAAGGTATTCTTTCTGATAAGGTAGATATTTCTAATCCTATTTGGGCGCAATAAAAAATATTATCATTATTATGACCTGTATTTAAATATTTTTATATCTATTTCTTATAAATTAATGTAGACTATGTAGAGTAAAATATATTTTCATCTATCAAATTATAATATAATCAAGATGAATGGACCAAACCATAAAAATGACATTTCGAATATCTTTAAACCTTCACTGGATCTCTTAGATAAATAAGTTGTTTTTGAATAGCTGAGGTTTGGCTCAAAATTAAATATGTTCGCCCAAGTTTGGCTTAATACATATTAAATAAGCCGAGCTTGAGCTTGAGCTAGGAAATCTTGATACGCTTCCTGTATTTGATAGACATCAATACCTATAGTTGAATTCCTTGTACTAGAAAACCTTGGTATGCTTCCAAACTTCTACGTCAAGGACTTCTAGATGGTTTTGTAGAACATCCGATACATCATACTCATGTTTCAGCACGAAGAAAAGCATTAAAAGAAGTCATCCTCTTTAATTATCCAACCTCCTCTCTTTTTTTTTTTTTTTTTTTTTTTTTTTTTTTTTTTTTTTTTTTTTTTTTTTTTGGCTAATGAAAAGGGGTAGGGGGGAGGAAGGGACAAGCCCACCCCCGCGTAGCAGCCCCACTGGGCCCCCGCCCCGCCAGGAGAATGTTCGATGCGGGCAGAAATGGCCGTGTGTTGGGCACCCCGACCGGTTTTACTCATACCCTCCCCACCCGTAGGCCCGGCTCAGCTACTCCTCTGAGCTCTGGCTCAAGTCCCACGTGTGAGTACGTCATACCCGGCACCATCCCGGCTACTAGCGGTTCAAGAGCGGTCCTACACCACAAGTCCAAGCAGTGGCCAAAGTAGTGAGCTTCGGTCCACAATTTAATCGTCGCTGCAGCGATTCGAACTTGGGACCTTGTGGTTAGAATTGCTGCCCAGTACCACTAGGCTATCACCTTGGTGGCTCCAACCTCCTCTTTAATGGCCTAAATTTGTCTCGCTACCAACATTGAAAGAAGTCATCCACTGCACAGTAGGGGCAGGTGGGGCGGCACCTCTTAAAAGTATAGCGTTTCCAGAATACAGGGACAAGAATTGTGCTAATAATTAAAGCATCAGAGTATCATCCAATCTTAGAGTCTACAGAAGGCCATGACCCAGTTTGCGGCTCCAGTCTTGTTCAAATTTCTGAACTACTGGTTACATCATCATCCACATTTCGCCGTTGATCTTGCTGGTCAAATTAGAAAATGACCCGAGATCGACAATATCATTATGCCTTACAAGCTCCAGCTATCCAATAGATTGTATCAATGAAGAGCTTCACATACCATGTCAGGCTAATCCATTGTCATCACCTCTTTAATTCAAATCTTCCAAACATAGAGGTAAGATTCATGAGCAGAAATCCATCAATATCGATAGAACAAAAAGTGATGTATTCACTAGACACCAACATTATGTTCTGCCTTCGTCAGGCTTTATCCATGTCACTATCATTTTCTCAATCAAATGAGTTAAAACAGCTAAATAACTTTCAAGCATGGTGATACAAAATGTTATTCTTAAAATCGACATGTGAATATATGAGACTGTGGACTACAAGAAGATAAAAAAAGTCGTTCAGCTCTGTTACTTGGCAACTTGCACTTTGAAGTCTCAGGTTCAGCATTTGGTATTGCCAGGTGCCACCATGCCTCCCAGATTTTGAGCAGTTAAACCTCATTCCTGCATCTCATTACAGAACTTATCAAAGTGAGATTAGTTTGATAAAACTGAAGGAATAAAACAGGAAAGGAAAGTGATAGATCAAATAAAAATTTAATTGACATGAGATACTAGACTAGTGTATGGTATCAGCCCAACAGCACAATTGGAGACACTTGGCTCATAAGTGCAGGCCCTGTCCTAGACAGGTGACTGATAGAAGGCAGCAGGCATGCAGATTGCACACCAATGATAAAATTAGTAACACCAATGATATGCATGTCAGCTAGACAAGTTTTCAACATATTGGACTTTTTGGCCGGATCCCTTTAGTACATCATTGCAAATAGTCTGGAAGAGCACATATCTGTGATACTGAAAATGGGAGAGCAAACCTACCCTGAACCTTTTAGAGCGTGCACCATCAGAGTCAAAACGCGTATTTTGTGACTGATGCCTAATGGTTTCATTTCTGATATGTCCTGCCATCATCATAGAGGCACCCCTTTCTTGCCCGTAACTATGGGTAGGTTTTGGATGAACACTTCGGAAGAAACCATCTCTGTCCCAAGTTACCTCATAGTCTACTTTCAGGCGTGACCCTTCCTGCAAACACAATATTATGGTTGGCTTATACTTCTTCAATTTCATAAAAAGGAGACAATCAGCATTTCAAAAATAATAAATTCAAGAAACACTTTTCACCAGTAAAATTAAAAAAAAAACAAAGGCTCCAGCAGAAACAGGCATTTTGAAAAATAAGCAGTCCGAGTCAAAATCAATTTATTGGCCATATGCATGACAGGGCCACATAAAACTTGACTAGAAAGTTTTCAAAAATATAAAAAGTGCACGTAAAAGACTCAGGACTTGGTATGGAGGGGATCTGTCCAGGCAGATGACATGTTATCACATGGCCAAAGCCCCAAGGCCCAAAGTAACAAAGGAAGCAGGTGATTACTGCACTGTGAGACAAATTATAGAGTACACATGAACATGGGTATGGCTTGATCACATTGTTACTAACATGGATCTAAGTCCTAAATTTGCGTAATTGAAGAGCATCATCCTGAATTCTGCTGACAGGCTGGAGAGAGAGAGAGAGAAAGAGAGAGAGAGAGAGAGAGAGAGAGAGAGATTCCTAACTTGTGTACTAGGGCAATGCAACACTTGCAAATCCAAAGGACAGAGAGCAACAAAATTATAGATAATCATCATAGCAAATTGAGTGAAAGATTATACAAATTAAAAAAAGAATGTTCAACAGCAACTTTTTACCTTCTGCATTGATCGTCCACACAGCACTTTCATTGCATTGTAGAAGTCACTGTAATGCTCAAATTGGACACAGACTTTACAATTAAGGCCAGATACAATCTCCCCATCAGCATCTTCTGCTTTCTTACCTAGATCATCGTCGCCAGCAACATTAAGATTCCTATTTAATGCAAGTTAAGATTGTCAAAGGATGGTGTTCATAGAGGGTATATAGATGGTGCACAGATTGACTTTAAAGTAATTTTTTTTTTAAAAAAAAAGATAAAATATCCATGACCCCAGAATCTCATAAAGAATATTAAATGGGATGCAACATTCTTAAGAATTATAATAGATAAAAGACATGCATGTCAAATTGAGTAGCCAAAAATTCTATATTGGTTTGGTGGTGATGTCTTCTCCAGACCGTCATGCGTTTGTTGTTAATGTATGTATCAAGTATGTTTTGAAATATATAAACACAAATCTAATAGTCTATCTTATAAAATAACAGTCCGCGTTCGCTGAAGCAAATACTTTCTCAAGCAGTGGTAAATGAATATACAATAATGTAGAGTAGATAGGTTATCCAGACAGCTTTCGCAATAAACAGCTACAAAGATCCAGGGTTGTGCTCTAGGACAATTATACAGTCAAAAAAAACCTACTCTTATATGCAGTGAGAGCATCTGCAGAGAGTATCTTTCATCCAAGACATACAAAAGATGACAACACTTGAATAAATAAATAAATAAATAAATAATCCTCAAAACATGCTGCATGAACAGTTGAACACAATAGCACTACAAGGGGATCTCTAGCAAACAAATGTGAGAAGGCCTACAGTCTATTTGCATGATCTTGTAGATAATTCTAGATCAGAAACCAATTTGCTAATCCAAGGTTCGAATATTAAGGCATTGGGGCATAGTGAGACGGGCTTAGTATGGTATGTGCGATACCAAGGATCATACAAATAAAAGGAGCTGAATGGTGTGCATTGATATAGTTGGTATATACTGCTACAGCCTTTCTTGGCCTCCGAAATCTGGTTTTGTATTTTCTTTTATCATGTTTTCTTGTCTTAATACAAAATTCTATAAGAAATAAGGTGGGGGTATCGAGTTAACTGCTGCAGTCATTCAGTCATGGTTTTTGGCGTGTGTAAATCAGTAACATGCATATTTATCATGTAAATCATATAACTTGGAATCTAAATACATGTAAACATATCGGTATTAACATTTGCAAAATGATGGGTGGATTTTGATTGGATTTCATATGCACATGCCTCAAATGGTTCAATGCCAAGACTATTCTATCGATAGCACATGGCATGATGATTAATCAAGTAGAAGTAAACTTTATTTGATATGGTTGATATTATGCTTATCAGACTAGGCTGCATTTGGAAGCGGAAATAGTCAGATTAAACGGAGTAAATTGAAGGAGAAAGCAATGTTCTAAAAACTAGATTGGACAGCCAGTTGAACCGGTTGGACCATCAAACGATCTAGCATCCGATCCGAATGACTCTAAAACCATGTTGAGATAAAAACTAGCCTAGTCTTGTAAAACTGCTTAAACCCACAGTTGAACCGCCGACTCTGTCGAACTGCTCCATGTTCGAGCAAATTGGTCGGTTCTTGAAATCCTTTTATTGTTTCAGGTGAGATAGATTAGGACTAGAGATTTGATTCAATCGAGCCCTCTCCTCCCAACATCCCATGATTCTTGGCCTCCCTCTCATCCTTGACCCTCCTCTCCAACACCGAACAGCCAATGGTCAGCCACCACCACCATTTTGGTCCTCCAGCATTCAAGTAAGACCGATCTTTTCCTGCCTCTCTCTCTCCCTCTCTCTCTCTCTCTCTCTCTCTCACTCACTCATCGTCCTCCCTCACCGAATCTTAATGGATGGCCATCAGAAGGTGACAAGATAATATCCCTCTCTCTCACCAGACAATTGGAGCTTGACAGCAGACCAGACCGCCGAAGGGAAGTAGCATCAAAGGGCAAATCGATGGCCTCCAATGCTCTCTCTCTCTCATGACCTTGCTGACTCGACTGCCAGAGCCTTTCCTTCTCTCTTTCTTTTTCCCTCTCGCGACCATGCTGATCTAATGGTCGAAGATTGGTGGCAGGTCAATACTAATTTTGCCTACATTCCCTGATCATGGGCTGATGCATATTGCATTTATTGCTCTTGCAAGATCGGTCATGTTTCTAGATTTGCAAGGTCAGTCGTTCTTTCATTTTTTCTGACCAAACTGCCCCTAGCCAGTCTACATGAACATGCGCATCCAATAACAAAAATTTGCACTCTAGAATATGTGCATCATTTAGTAAAAAGTGTGCATCCTCAAGTTGCATATACTAATCCAGATTTCTGATGAATGCATATATTGATTAGTTTAAATGTCCGCATCACAATTATAGTACATCAACTTGTTCCAATATATGTACCTTGGATTGTCTACCTATCGAGGTATGTACATCAGATAGTTTAAAAATGAGTAATACTAATTATTTAGATTGAAAGAAATTATGAAACATACTTAGTCTAAATATGTGTTAATATTTGTTGTTTCGGTACCAGACCTTGTATCCGTACCATCCTATTACAGTGTCGGTACATCTGGTACAGGAGCCAGTTTGGTGTATCGAGTGTTGGTACGCCTTTTATACCATGTACCAATTTGGTGCCAATATGGTACGGTATAGTCAGTTAACACCAGTACCAACCAATATAGTACAATCGGTTAGCATCGAAACCAACCAATACGGTACAATCGGTAAGCACTAGCACCAGCCGATATGGCAAACCTTGTGCACCAATTAGTGTAAATATGTGCACTATTAGACATGTTTATAGGGATGGCAATCAGATCAGGTTGGGTCGGAGATATGTCGGATTAGATGTGAGTCAGATCAAAAATTTATCAACTTGAACCCGACCTGTTTATTAAACAGGTCAAAAATTCAGATTTTGAATCTGACTTATTTATTAAACAGGTAAACCGATTCAACCAGCATAACCCATTTATTAAATAGGTCAAGTCAGCTTAAACGGGTTAAATAGGTTAAGTGAGTTTTTAACATGTTAAATGGATTTAAATAGGTTAAATAGGTTAAGCGGATCGGCTTAAATAGGACAAACATGCTAAGCAGGTTTTAAACAAGTTAAACATATCATAAATAGGTTAAACGGATTACTTGACCCAACCTAACCCGAATATTAAACAGGTTAAACAGGTAAGATGTTTCAAACCCAAACCCAATCCGAATGTTAAACAGGTTAAACGGATTGACTTGTTTATGACCCGAACTCATTTAGCCCAAACCTAACCCTAATTATGGCAAGTCGAACATAGGTCAAGTTGACGGATCGGGTCACATTTTACCAGCTCTACATGTTTACAAATCTCCTCAAGCCTATCCATCATATGATAGGTGCCAGGGGTAACTCGATCAGAAAAATTAAAAAATGGCTGATCTTGCAGACTTGCACAAAAGGGCCATTCCTGCTGATCTAAAATGTATGTGGCCATTTTTGCAAAATACCTAGAATAATTTATACCTAGAATCTATGAACAAGTATGACAAAACACCACAATGGAAGTTCTACATTAGTTTTATGTTAGGATCATCAGGGTCATGTGAAATATCAATGACAAGTGTCAAAGGGAACTACGGTGAGACAAGTTAGTTTACCATCATGATCCACTAGACTCAAAACAAAAGAGACAGCACAGTTCTAAGCAACCATGAACGAATAAAGCTAGGAACCCACCCAACCCATATCCAGTTCACCAGCTCTAGCCAACTATAAGCATTGACCTTATTGTGTAAGTCATACATGAACAAATGTTGATATTCATGAGCGCCAATGTATTTATGTTGGCAAAAGCGGTAGTATCAATTACCAAACCAGGAGACGGTTGGATAAGGAATTGGAATTATGAAAAAGAAACAAACTTCAGAGGATGTGGGTATTTAATTATGCCAAAAGCAGTTGTAGTGGGAAATCAAAGGTCCTCATCATAGTGCTAGTCGAAAATAGCCAAATCCTCCAATTCTCATCTATTTCAAAGAAAATCAAAATGAGCAAAAGGATAGCTAACAAAAGTGAGGTGAATAGCTTCATGACGCAACAAGATCATTCCACTTATGATGCTTCATTACTCAGAAGTTAGTTTCCATAACCATACTCCCTTCATGAACATGAATAAATCAAGCTTGCAAACTAAAATATACCTATAAATTGGATTTAATAAAGTGATTCTAAGACTATTATAAATTGAATATCATAGATTGACTTAAAGAATGAATTGATCTAGGGCTATGCTCACTCTAAGCGCTTATTGTCCAGCTCTTGTAAACAAAGATCTAACAAGTGTGCCCACAATTATTGGGAAATAAGGTCAATGGTCGGCCTAAAATAAGATTTTTGGTTTTTAACCTACTGTTCCAATTTGAGAAAACAATATGAAGATTCAACACTTTACAAGAAAAGAGGGGAAAGAAACAAAGGCTATGTTCACACTAAGTGCTTGGCATCCAGATTTTAAAATAGCTTGGGCAGAAGAATGAGAACTAAGAAGTCTGCCCTGTCTTTTACAGGGTATATAAGGTTCGTCCGGCCTAAAATGGAATTTTGGGTTTTAAAAGGGGGCTATTATGAGCAGCATGTGAAAACCATGTAAAGATCTAAGATTTTACAGGAAACAAGGGGAAGAAACAAAAGTCAGGCTTTAGAAGTTATTGAGAGATCCAATGACATAGATAAAATAAACTCTTTTGAATAGATCATTCTCAAAAGAATGCATTACTATTGAGATAAAATAGCAATAAGGAAACAAAGAAAAGAGATGAATAGTAAACAAACAAGAAAAGACAGCAAAAGTTTAGAGGTAGAGCTAGACAAGAGCTTAGTTTAATTTTATCCATGTAAATGATTCGATGAATAGATTAATCGCTTTTTCAGTATGGGCATATTTGACAGACCCAAATGCTTGAACACGCTCTTTCTAATATAGTATAGATCTACACACATTTCAAAATGCTTTAAGCTTATGTCAATATGCACACATTTCATATCCTTTTGAAAGTAGAAAATCTACTATCTTAATTCTTAAATATGCTTTTAAGCGGGCAGGAAATAGAGTGCAGAAGACAAAATGCTGGAATTAATTGAATGAGGTGAAAAGGAGAAAAGGCACATTACAAATGCTATGAGAGAATTGATAAAACCTTAAGCAGTCCAATTTGTATAAACTACACTAAGAGGCGGACATATTTCAAATCCTTAAGTAACCTTTTTTCCCCTTAAGTAACCCCTTTTTCTCTGTAAAGGCTACATCAATGAACTGAGATAGAAATAAAGAATTCCTGAATCCAAGTTGTGCCTGGAAACCAGTTTCCAAACCTTTAGGCAACCTAAATACTGTATAGGCAACAGTAAGGCATAGAGAGGAACAGATGATCTATAAGTCCAAATTATATATAGACTCAGGTTTCAAACCCTCGAGTAATCTGAGTCTTGTGCATGCTACACTAGGAGATAGAAGTAGAGGCAGATGCAGTTGGTCCCCAGATTCCCGTTCCTTGAATAACCCAAAATATTCATGAAAACAAGTTTCAAAACCTAAAGCAGCATACTCTTCATGTAAGGCACACGTTGTGCAGGAACATGCAATCTTGAGCTCAAAACATAAGATTTTAAGACCATATGCATTACAAGTTTGATATCAATCACACACAAAGGCAAGTGGAGGTAGACATAGTTCATTTGAATCTAAGTCACATCCATTTTAAGGACATATAGTCCAATTCAGTTTAAGCACGTGATATTTTGAATCAGCTTGAAAATGCAGAGCATCATTAGAGATAAACCAACCCTCAAGAAGAAGGTAAGACATTCTATGCTGTGTTACCTGGACACACTCACATTTGGCTCCTAGAATTCGTACCGAATATGTGTCCGAGTCGGATATGCATCAAACATTCGGATACTTATCAAAATTTAATAATTTAGGTTTTAGTAATTGGTAAAGAGTAAGTTTGAGCCACTATAATAATGTTTAAAGTGCGATTTTGTTCCTTTCTAGAGATTGATTAAGAACGTACTTTTAAAATAATTTTATAAATAATCATGTCCCTAAAATCCTTAAGCTAACTAAAAAGTTTTGATGAGAACCATGCATATTGGAAGACCTTACAGATAATTTTTTTGATATTTTCTTTTATATTGTAATTAAATATATTTTAGTTAAATTATTTTTTCTATGTATCCCTGAATCTCCTTTTTCTTCCCTTGCCGAGTCAAACACTTGGAGACATGTCTGAATCTGACTCTTGTGTCTATGTCTTCTTTAGAATTAGGCTAACCCTGAATTTAGTTAGAATGCAACCAATCTGATAGTAAAAAGGCCCATCATTTCCAGGTACCAAGACTCAGTTAAACTAGGTTAATCCTGTAGAAAGAAGGTCAAACATTTGACATGCTAAAACTTAGAACTAGACCAAGCCAAGAAGAAAAAGACCCATCATTCAAAGAGGAGAAACTTGATTAAAATTAGGCCAACCCAACAAGAGATTTTTATGTGTGATCATTTTCTAGCGAGGTTATAGGCTAACATGAGCACTTAGATGACCAAAAAGCAATGGCGATACAATGTCTTCTCATTAATGTTTTTCAGTTTTCTATGCTTGACAGGCTATGCTGATACAACATCTTCTTTCTTACCTTTCCGGTTTTCAAATATGTTTTCCTTTTAGATTGTTGGGTTCTTTAATAGTGGCTAAGTTAGAAATTGGACTTATGGGGATGCGGAAGAGGTTATAGGCTAACATGAGCACTTAGATGACCAAAAAGCCATGGCGATACAATGTCTTCTCACTAATGTTTTTCAGTTTTCTATGCTTGACAGGCTATGCTGATACAACATCTTTTTCTTACCTTTCCAGTTTTCAAATATGTTTTCCTTTTAGATTGTTGGGTTCTTTAATAGTGGCTAAGTTAGAAATTGGACTTATGGGGATGCGGAACCGACTGATAGCTCAGAGCAGTCAAAGAATAATTCATTCATCAAAGTCAGTAATGTTAGATCTTTTGGTTGAAACAAGAAGACCTTGTATCTCCTTTTCTCTATATTTATAAAGAGTACCTATTCCCAATGCCCACAATATTCAAGCTTTTTTTCCTTTAACATGGATTAACATATTATTGCAATTTATTTTTTGCTTCAACAAAATGCCCCCCTGGCCTTTGTTTATGAGTCCAAAGAATGTGAGAGGCTCAACACCCTTTTTAACTTGTCAAGTTTTCAGGACCATGTCATGATATTGATGCTATATTTTTATCACTTTTGTAGAGATTGTTTGCCTTCTGTGTTTCAAAATTCATGCACAATGGGGTCGGGAAAATCAGATCCAAGGGTTTAAGGTGTAATACATATATGATTGCAGCTTTGAATTATTTTTTAATAGTTTCTTATGGATTTAAAATTTGGATGTGAACTTGAAACAATTTTTTCTTTTAATTTTAGTACATGCGCTTATAAAGCTTATAGCTTTCACTTTGCAGGGTTAGTTTTATTACATTCCTTTTCAGGGATTTTTGGGTACAACCCCACATGTGGGGAGACCGCAAGAGTTTTATTAGAATTCCTTAAGCCTCAAACTCAAATCTCCCAAATAGTGGAGACCAATGTTCGCTGTACCGGTCGGTACCGGTCGGTACCGAGCGTACCGTACCCGTACCGATGGGTACCGGTATCGGTACACCAATGTCGGTACGGTCGGTACCGAGCGTACGGTACCGTACCGACACTCGGTACGCCTATACTAATGCGGCACCGGTACGGGGTTCGGTACCGGTACGGCGAACCTTGGTGGAGACTATTCTAGAAATTTATCCAGATTCCCTTGGGAATCCATGTCCTAATTGGATCCCCCAAACATTATGTAGAAATTCTATCAGAATTTTAGCCATCCTTATAAAAGATAAATCTATGGAACCTCTGGCTGCTCCACATGATCCTAATGGTATTATATAATGGTAATTGAATGAATTGCATTTCGGGTGTTATTTTGAACCAGCAAATTACTCTGTTATATCTCAAAGTCACCAGTACGCATATTTTATGGATTATGCTATTGCTCATTAATCTACGATCCAAATATCACACAAATGGAAGGATTAAGAACCATGAGGCTTTCTGAAAGAAATATATCTATTAAAATCCTAAGGTTATAAGTTATAACATGCTGCTTGGTCATCCATGTAGGAAAGGAAAATTCAGAATAAAAGGAAATATAACTGATTTAGATGACCTTCAAGACTAGACTAACAATATATAGGGGTCGTACCTTGAACCTGAATCTGGATTGCCTAACCTATTGGTCCACAGCTCAAGCAAACCAGACTTCCATACAAATTGGGTTATGTTCAGGTTGGGATGCATCAGAATCTTATATCTAATTACATAAACATAGTTTACATTATCCATATTGTTACATTTTGTAGGATAAGTAAACCAATCTACATAATCGATTTGTGATCCAACCAAATCCTCATTCCTTTCTCCACTCGCCTTGCCTCCCCTCTTTTTCCCCCTATCCCTCCACCCCTCATCCCACACTCCTTCCCCTCCCCTCTTCAACTTCTCTCTTCTCCCCTCTTCTTTGTCCTCATTTCCTCTTCTCCACTCCTCTCCTACTCCTTCCTCTCTCTCTCTCTCCCCATTTTCCCCACTCATCGTCTCAGATTGCCCATTGCCAAATCTACTCATGCTAACACAAATTTGGCTGCAACACCACCAAATAGAGCCACCACATCACCAGACTCAGCCACATGCAAATTCTGCCAATCCATGCCTGAACCCCCTTTTCCAATAGAAATTCAATCATCGCATCAAATGATTATCTATGCACAAAATTAGGTGCCCGCACCCCTACAAAGATATGATTGCCTATCACCACATCAAACCACCTAAACATGACTTCCGTTTGCCCACTATTTGATCTAGCCACCTCACGTCATCCATCATCTATCACACCTAATCTGGTTAGCCTACCAACATTTGATCACCATTCTTGTTAGATGGCTAAACTCAAGTTCAGGTCAGTTGCGTTGACCCCAGGTTGGCTTCAAGTGAGATATAGTTGATCACTAGTAGGACGAGCCGGTTCAAGTCAAGCCCATATGAACTTGATAAATATAAGACATTCACCCAACCCAAATCCAACTAAACCCATTGCAAACCCTGAAAATATATTGCATGAGTATACAGTTTGTTAGTAAGTGCTGGAAGTTTGGGTGGAAGAATGATTTCTAGAAGAGAACATAATAAAAACCTAAAATTATTTAGAGCTTTGCGAAGTTATAATGCTTGAAGGCTAACATGCCACTTTCCTTAAGGAGAGACTGGGATATTTTCATAGGAAAATTGAAAAACTAGTGAGCGTTCCCATTACATGGTATGTGTATGACAAGTTTATCCCCCAAACAATCACCTGTTTTATCTCAGAGGGCATTTTTATCTTAGTAGTTTAAGGGAGCTATTGCATGTTTATCAATGATTTATCTGGCAAAGACCTTCAAGAAGTAGGAAGTAAGTTGTGTGTGACCAAATATATTATAACAAGGGCCCAAGGAGCTCAAACAAGAAGAGGAAAAGAAAGGCTAGTTCCAAGGCTAACTTCTTTATAATTCAATCCTTCAAAGGAAACCTATTTAGCATCCTTTCTTGCTATATGGCTACACTCATAATGTCTTTAGAGCATTTTAATGAATTAGAGTTTTTTATGTGACGAAGATGATGGCTCAAGAGCCGACTATACTGGCTCCTAATATACTTTCTTTAATTCATGTTGCAATGGGAGTGATGGCTGGAGCTCACTTTGAAAGGATTTATGCTTGCCTTTATCAAGAAAATATAGCATTTTACAGAAGCTCCAAATATGCTCTCACTTATGGGTGCTTCAATTGTTCCATTTGAATTAAAAGGAACTCAAATACATTTGAAAGATGAAATAAATTTATTTGGCATTTCTTTTCTTCACCTTGAGCCAACGAGGGTTAGGAACCTGATGAAGGATCCTCTCACTAGATTATCATGGCTATCATTTATAACTTCAGAATATATGATCTCTCCTTGATAACGTACTCCCCCCTCCATTAGATAATATGCTAGAGCCTATAACCCACAATACATGATGTATCTTTTTATCATGAAGTGAATATCATAGTCTGTGCATGCATACTATTAAACCACCACTAGGCAAAACAATATAGAAGTTTTCCCACTCCTAGTATATATTTTTTGAAGTTTTAATTGGTGAATATAGCAATTCTCCTAGTAACCAGCCAGGACATTGGCTGAAGGAGCTAATCTCATCACATCAATGTCCTCCACAAAAGATTAATTGTACCCAGAATGTCTCACAAAATGATGCAGGTTGTTGGGTTAAGCATGGTGATAGCTACCTAATTAAAGGGAAAGAATATCCAAACAAAAAAGAGATCATATATTCTAAAAATATAAATGATGGCTATGATCATCCAATTGAAAATCTTGTGCATGTATCATACCCTTATTATCACACGGTGAAGAAAAGGGGCCCAAACAAAATGTCTCATTTCTCAAATACACTTGAAATATTTTAGGTTCAAATAGAACAGCTGAAACTTTTATAAGTGAGACCATCTCCAAACATTCTATAAACCTTACTTCTTCCTGGTATTAGCACTTATGGGCCTTTAAGCAAAAGTCCCTTCAAAGCGAGAACCATTACATAGAAAGTGAGCATGAACTTAGTTAAACAATCAAGACTCTTGGAATGATCTGTCATCCTTCTAAATCCAATGAATTATAGAAAGAATAGGAGCCCCTCACCGCCCCCCCTCGCCCCCAACACACACACAAAGGGAAAGAAAAGCCCAATTGCAGTTGCCATCTCAATGAACTTTGATTAAACAGAAACACCCTAAAGCCATTATCAACCAATCTAGCCACAAAGCACAAAAATTGCTAAATAAGCACCCTATAAATATAAAGGGAGAGGATCCCCACAATTGAGAAAATTAAGAAGTTTAGCCTTGAAATTGTTTGCCCTTGATTTCTCCTTGTTTGAACTCCTTAAGCCTTTATTGGAAATATATATATATATATATATATATATATATATATATATATATATATATATATATATATATATATATATATATATATATATATATATATAATGATCAGAAAAAGCTAGTTTCCCACTTTTTAAAAGGGCTCATACCCCTATTCAGGCATGTTTGATATTGCTTTCCCTTTTTTCAAGAGGGTCTTCCATGTTGAAAAGCAACACTTATTAACTCGTTCAGTGCTTGTTAAGAAATATTATCAAGGAATTGTTTTAAAAAATCCTATTTGGGTTCAATATGATTGGCTCCAACTTCAGTAGAGTCAAACCCAATTTTGTTGAATTCTGAATGCAGACTAATGCCAGCAGATTGCCAGCAAAATAAAATATTTGAGTTGGATGAGTCAATTAAATTTAAGTTCAGTTAGTCCATTTGCACCTTTTGTATATCTGCAATTAAGTGGGACAAGCTCTTTATTCGTGTATGAATAAGCAAGTGCTTTCTAAGCACAAGCCATGTGCTAGTTTCTGGAGCATAATCGATGAAAGTTGCCACAAATTAACTCCTTTTTTTACTTTTGGCCACTACCATTATAGTATGGAAACAAGTTGTATTGACTGTTCTCTCTAGAAAAGCGTTGCTATCGTGAAGCAAATTCATAGCGACAATGGCAAGAAAAGATAGAAAGATAAACATTTCAGCAACTACAACTGAAAAGAAGACAAAATGTACCTTATTTTCCCAAACACCGAAAAAATGGTATGTGTGACCAGCATCGAGGCCTTTGAAGACACTCGTGGCTCAGCAAACCATCTCGAAGGAACCCCTTGCACAATAATGGTGTCTGCCCGCCTGGCCGCACCGCTTGCATAATTCCCTGTAAACAGGAGCAAAATGAAAATTTCCGAACCAAGCAGTGCGAAAGGAACTAAAAGTCGAAAGCTCCCTGCGAACCAGAATAGAATTTCTTCCAAGATTCTTCCATCTTCTCAAAATCTTCGGAGGGAGGGATCTCCACGCTCATTTCGAACTTGACTCCTTCCAGATTCAACTTGATCCCGGCCAGCCGGTCCACGACGGAGCTCCGCCAGTCCAAGAACTTCCTGCAGAGGAGCTCCTCGTCGTCTTCTTCGTCACGGTCTTTGTCTCTTGTGGTCTTGCTCTTGAGGAACCCTAGCTCGCGGACGTAGAGGGTACCGAAGGCGACGGGGTCGTTGCGCTTGCGCTTGTGGAGGTCGGAGCGCTTGCGGATGAGGAGGTCGTCATCGGGGACGGAGAGCGAGAGGGAGGAGCGGAGGAAGTCGAGGAGGGAGAGGCGGAGCTTCCACTCGTCGACGGGCTTGACGGCGGGGTCGGCGCGGAAGAAGGTGAGGAGGAGCTTGAGACGGGGGGAGAGGGACAGGCCGCTACCGATTTCTAGGGTTTCGGTCGGCGGGAGGGAGTGCAAGGGTCGCCGCCGGCGGGCGGCGGCGGCGGCGGAGGAGGAGCTCATGGTCGGAGTTTTTTTATTTCGGTAAGGCCGTAGACGCGAAGTGTAAAGCGACTTGCTTTCATTAAAGCAAGTGCAACGCACGTGAGTGCTTCACGGGCACGAAGCAATTGATGGTACCAACGGTCTTGAAATGCTAACGGGTCGGGTCAACTCATGACCCGATCCGGTCCCATCGCACACCATTGGAAGTGCTAAGATGATATATTGATATTGGATCCAACTCAACCTAATTGATCAATAAGTTGGCTCTAGATTTATTGTAACTTGAAAATAAATTAGGTTGGCTTGGGCTCAGGTTTACTCAAAATGATTTGCTTCCCTTTCCATCTACTTAAAAAATCAATAAATAAATAAAAAGTGTATTCATAACATTAAACTTTCTAGCTCTATTCTCCTACTTACTTAAAAGTTGCATACCAACGGTCCATGCAAAAAAATAATATAATAAACTTTGACGGTAACATTTCAGCGAATGGCAGTAGATGTGACATGGGCTTTTATTATCAGAGATCATGAACTCAGAATGATTGTGGTAGGAGGACGGCGCATATTTGACGAGTCAATCCCAGTGGCGAAGCTGTGCGCAGCGTGGGAGGGCCTCGTTTATGCTAAAGTACACCTAGGGGCTCAGCGGATACTTTTGGAGAATGATTCGGTTGTAGTGATTGACTGAATCAGAAGTGGATACACCGAGCCAGACCTACATCCTCTTCCCCATGATGTATGCCACCTTTTGGAGAGGTTCGACTCTTTTGGAGTCACATATGTATTTCGAGAGGCGAACAGTGCGGCTGACTAGGTTGCCTTTTTTGCAGTACATCATACTGGAGTTTTTGTATGGGAGGGCACTACCCTCGTTCCGCATGGCCTAGCCCGCATTTTGTACTGTGATTGGTCGAGGCATACTTAGTAGCGAGACGCCGGTTTACCAAATATATCCATATATATATATATATATATATATATATATATATATATATATATATGTATATATGTATATATATGTATATATATATATATGTATATATATGTATATGTATGTATATATATGTATATATGTATATATATATGCATATATCTATATATGTATATATATACATATATGTACATATATATATATATATGTATATATATATATATGTATATATAATAATAATAATAATAATAATAATAATAATAATAAAATATCGACTTAACATTTGTCGCCATAAGATATGAAAAGTATCAAATACCCTCAGGCAATGGCTTGGAAAAAGGTGTGTTCTAACTCATAAGTTTATATTATAACAAATCTAGTAGTTGGCATAATAATGCAAATGTGATAGAAAGGGGTACATCCTAGTAGAATGATTGTGATACTAATAATCAATTTGTTTAGAGTAAATTTGACATATTTGTCCCATTTATCAGAATTATTCTTTCTTTTTAGTATTTTATAAAGAGATGTATTAACTACAATGGATGTAAATATATGATAGGAGGGAAGCATACAAGTGAAAACCATTTAATAGATTGGTTAGAGTTGAGAGAAAGCAGACAAGTTTTTACTAATATGTGATAGGATTTATTTGTCTTGATTAATCCTTCTAAGTTAAGACACCACCTCATCCATCCCATGGTGAATAAAAACTAATCTGTCCATCTTTCATCCAATCATGTCTAGCTTAAACCAATTCAATAGCAAAACAGTCAGAAGTTTTGCAGTCTAACGTCATCGGTGTGGTCTCCAACGGCGAACCAAGAACGCGGCCCAACAAAATAAAAAAAGGCAACGCCGAGGTCAGACTTTAGCCCATGCACGGGGCAACAATAGAAAAAAAGGCAACGCGGAGGTCCCACCGTTGCCGGCCAAGATCACGGCATATCCCGTATTCCCGCGTGTCCTGGTGTACCCCGGCAAAAGATTAATTACCCACAGGTCACGAAGAGGTCACGAAGAGGGAAAAAAAGGAAACGAGAAAGGGGACGGGCGATGGCGTTCTGCTCGTGCTTCGGACCTTCGAAGGCAGAGAGGCTCGAGGCGGAGCGCATCCAGTCCGAAGAAGCCCGTCTCCGAGCCGCCGAGGCGGCTCAGAGGAGGCAAGCAATTCCAATCCCCAATCTAAATCTTATCCAATCCTCGTTTGTAGATGGAATTTTTAGTTTACAACATCGGAATCGAGATTCCATTAGCCTGTGCTTTTCTCTCGTTTTTTCTTTGATTTAAAAACGAAGAAAGATCGAGTTTTTTTGGTGTATTGACGAGAATGTCGATTAGGGTTTCTGTTATTCGACTTTTAGATTGGTTCCGTTGACACATTATGGTGAATTGTAGGCAAGAGCAGTTTGAGAAGTCGGCAGCTGGGAGAGCGGCAATCAAGCAGATGGCAGCAATGAAGCAATCCAGTGTCTCTGACAAAGGAGAACCGGTTCTCAAGGTGTTTTAGACCTCAAAGATCGTTGATTTTTCGGTTAAAATTAATGCAGAGAGAAGTAAAAATCGTTTGTTTGTTTTTATTCACCTCGTTTTTTAAATTTTGGGTTTGTCTCATGGGTGCAGTGGCAGATGGGATGAATACTAGCTGATTTGGGGATCGACCATGATCGTGTAAGCTGATGAGATTATTTTGATAAATGAAGTTCAAAAGTGCAAACAATTTATTTTTTTTTAAAGCTAATGAATATTCTGGAATTCTTATATATGAGAATAAGAAAAGATACTTGTTTTGTTTTGCCATATTCTGGTTCACTTATTTAAATTGCTAGTATTGCCTAAATTGAGCTGTTGTTAATGTTAATCAACAATTATATATTTGGAGTTATTGTTGATTTAGTTAAGTTTTTCAGCATATGAGTTTGAGTGAAACTTATCTCGGGACCTTTCCCAATAAGCTGCAATGCCCATATATCAAGAGGCTAATCAGGATTTAGTGGTCAAGCCTAGGAAATAAAACTTGATATTGGAAAAATGTTACATGATGGGTTTAAGCAATACAGCTTCACTGTCAAGTGCTTCCAAATGACATGTCCATATGAGTGGTCAATTTTCTGTTGGAGCATTATGAAACAATAAAAAGGAACTTGAGGACAAATTTGATTAAGCAAGACTAATAGAAGTATTTTCCTTGAGATTCCTTGCTGATAGCTGCAAGTCTTTATACAATCTTCTTTGACAAAGTGCACAACTCTTTTAAGATATTAAGCTATAATACCTGCTTATCTTGGTAGTGTAGACACCCAGTCTAATAAGGACAGGAATGAGGATTTGCTAAAATTGATTATAAGATCTGGTGCTGTAATCTCTTAATTAATAGAGACTAAGGAGTCTTAAGTGAAGGAACACTTTTCTTTCATTTCCTATCTTCCATCATGATTGTTGTGATGATCACTGAGCTGACAATTGACCACAGACAGTGATGAATGTAACAAGATGTAACCATTTGACTTGAAGTAATGTCTCCTCAGATTGATTCAATGCATCTCCACCGACAAATTTGAAATTGAAGATAATCAATGGATGATTCCTTTGCATCATTTTTATCCTTTTTAGTTTTTATCTTTTTATTCTTTTAATGTTTATCTTTTTCCTTCCTATTGGCATATAAAAATAATAAAACTATTTTATGGATGAAGCCTCCGTTATGATTCTTTCCTATTGGCATATAAAATTAATAAAACTAGTTTACTGTCCTTGTTGTGGGTATGTGGTCACTAAGTTATTAGGTGTCGCTTTGTGATCATCATTTCTTGGTTTTAACCATCCTTGAATGGTCTTTGATACTTTTATATACCCCCAAATAGTAAAATAATTACCCAAATAAAGTTCCAGCTTAGTGGGTTGTGATTTCTGCATGGTCGTTTATTGTCCTTGTTGTTTTTTTTTTTGGTTGCTGAGTTCTTGAGTGTTGCTTTGTGATAATCATTTTAGGGTTTTGAGCACCCTTGAATGGTCTTTGATGTTTGTATATACCCCTTAATATAATCAAATACTTACCAGAACAAAGGAAAAAATCCAGCTTAGCATGTTTCAGACAGAAAAAACATGTGCTTGTCCAAATACTGAAAGGTTGTCATAAGTAGGGCAATAGAAGTGCTTGTTTGTTTTGACATATAGTTACAGTTTAATAGGTAAAGAATTTGAAATGGGCTATACAAACTTTTAAGGACCCAAGAGTGAGAGTGCTTCCTGTTTTTGTACAGACTGAACTCTAACATCCTTGTCTTGCTACTTGGATTGCTAAGTTGTATGAAATCTTAACTCTAATAGCCAAATTTGTAAGAGAGGGACCAGCAGTTGACTAGTTGATGATCAGCTATTTCTCAAAGAAGAGGGTCTGATTTCAGATATTCAAACCCAACATCTTTTCCCTTGTGATATGTATTAGGCTTGAGAGTTCCCAACAGGTGTGATCCTTGTCCTGCCTTAGCACCTGTTTCATGATTATGCTTGTAAGTAAATATATATTCCTCCTTGAATATTTTATGTCGTAGGCTCAACCTCATTCTAGTGTGCTTCGTGATGGTTCTCATATATGACTTGGCGAAAGGAATCTTGTGGCATAAATCATTTAATCTTGTTCAAAAGTTATATTAGTAGAAGATGTAGTGATCACTTGAAAGTTAAACTTTAAATATCAGTCTTAATCATCTAACATTATTTTGATCAGCACCTTAGTTTAACATTTTCCATGGTCTTATAGTTTTAATTTGGTTATTTGCCACTTCTAAAGTGAATTCCTTAGGAATCTATGTTAGATATAACATTTTGCTTTGTGAATAAGCGAACTTGTCATTGAGCATTGCTTGACATTTCCAAGCAATGGCCTCTTCTATTTTTTACATATGACAAACAAAACTTATCTGCATCTGTGATACATGTGATATAGAACTTTCAGAAGAGGTTTTGGTGGATCATCTGTTAATGAAAACTGCTCCTTTAAGTCAAGCTTGTAGATAGACCAGTAGTAGAGGTTGCGCGTTTCCATTTTGCCGACATTTGACCAAATCTTTAGGAATGAAATAGTGCACTGAGTCCATGACTTGATTGCTGTACTAACATTTTATATCTGGATGTTGAAGGCAAAAATTGATGCTAAGATGGCTGGAAGGCACTCATCTTTTAATAATTATAGACTTTCATAGCATAAAAACAAAGTGTTCCAAGGATAATAAGAACAATATGTGCAAAAGTGAAGGACAAATGTAGAAATGAATACATTCAAGAAGCATGGCAGCAGATAGAGTAGCCACCAAGGGGTGATAGAGGCTTGATCAAGATATTGTCATGTATCGAGGCCAAAGTTAACTCATGTGAACAAGAGATATAGTTTTGGCTAGATGAGTCTAAGGAGATAAGAAGCACTAAAATGGCATGGGAAGTGGTGCTTTCTAAACTATACTTATACGGAAACTAGACCAACAGATGGCAGCTCAATATTCATTTACTCAACTCCAAATATCTTGGTAAGGCTTGTCGGGTATGAGCTTTCTCATTATTAGAAATTTATGGTTTACGACAATGGAGTAATATGTATTTATTTAATTTAGAGACTATCCTAGAAAGTTGCTCTTTGATGGCATCTTTTATTTGGTGCTAGCTTTTTAAAAATGAATACCCTTTTCCTAACTGGTGTCAGCCATTATAACGTTATAGAGGACTATTATTTGTCTAAAAGTTTTCAGAGAACTGCTTTTCATATAATTTCATTATCGTGATGTAACATCTGTTTTTAACCATTATAACAGAAAATGGTGGATTATAACAGAGAAATAACAATGTCATTTAATGAAATCACTTGTTCCAAAACAATGTTAATTTAACCTTGATATTTCTATTTATATAAAGAATGATAAAATATTTTTCTTTATGCTATTTTATTTATTCATCAGCGTAATAACATTTTTTATACAACCCCAGTGTAATTGTCATAACATATTCATAATGCTCATAATATTATTTGGTCACCATAATGTTTGTATTGCCATCATACAAAATCATGATATGGCATGAAATAGTCGATGGTGGGTTCCTTCATCTAGTATATTGTGTTTCTCTTTCCCTGAAAATTATAAAATGATAGAACTTGCTATTAGAAATTAACACATTGAACTTGAAGTCTATTTTGTTTGAATTTTGCGGTTTGTTGTCTTGACCTCATCTTTTTCCTGCTCAGGTAAATAATATTTGTGATTTGCTTTTGGGTTGCATTCTGCTCAGCGAAAGTACAGATACTCCGAGCAAATTCACTTGAGAAATTTAATGCGGAGACGTTTTCTTATTTGGGGATAATGTAATGTCTGTCTGTCTCTTTGTATTTTTTTTTTCTCGAAGCAGCAAAAAGTCATTATGTATCCATAGATCAAGTCAAGTGTAAAAACAGGATGGGATTGTCCTGTAAATACCCATTATATGACAATAAATATATCTGGAACTGCACTGGGCTTTTATCTTTCTTCTCAGTAGAAACCTAGTGTCACAAGTGAATTATCATTCTTACTTTCTGGATATATTGGCATCTCTGCTCGGTATGTAGTTAAGTGTGGTTCTACAGTGAGAAAGAAAAAAAAAAAAAATCTGTTTTCAAGGTATGTACAATGGACTCTCATTTTTGTTTCACGAAGGAATTTTATGCATGATGTTGAAGCCACTCTGATTCCCTCCTTTAAAACTGCTTCATTCCAATTTCCAGGGCCATGGAGGCATTTCATCTTAAAAAGCAGGCTTTTATATTCCAAGCCATTATCTTGAAACTGATGGAGACCTACTCTTGCCAACAGTACATGCTGGTAAACCATAGATGTTATATATCAATAATTTGAATTCCAATGGCCTGCGAAAAGATCACTATGTTCAAATTGGCAGGTGATGCCTGTAATGCCAGGAAGTCCCTTTGCCAGAAAGCAAGCTTGAGATAATGGTGGACTGGTAACAACTGAAGATTTTACATAAGCTGGACATCGAATGGCTTTCGGAGGGCAAGTGTGACCTTTGGAGTGGAGGAAACATTGTGTTGCCCGGGTCTTGGAGTAGGCCCCTTTGTCCGTCAGGCAGTAAGTGGTAGGCACGCCTCGCCCCAGGCAGCAATCCGCGGACCCATAGGAGGTAGATAGGAGTGACCTTCTTTTGTAGATAGAATCTTCAATGAGTGGAAAGGACTCCCAGACTTGCTCCGCAGTACGAGCCTGTTTGGTGTAACGAAACAGGCTCGCATTTGTTCCTCCATTGCATTTTCAGTGAAAGTATTTGATTTGTGTGAATACATGTTTAGGAATTAGGGGAGATACCCTATCTCTACTATCCCTGTGGATAACCTGAATGTCTACGAGGGTCTCAAGAACTTTCAGATATGGCTGGGACCAATTAGTTATCGTTGTTTGTTCGAACCTTCGGTGGCAAACAAACTCCAGGCTATTCCAGAAGAAGCAGGGCAATATCATTAGTGTAATGTCCGGGCCCACAACCTACTAGGCCCAATAAGAAATAGGCCCAGTTAGAGGTTTGGGCCCAAATTTTTACTGTGGGCAGTACTATCAAAGTGGCAACCGGGAAGAGATTGCCACCTCATGCTGAGAAGAGAAAGGATAAGGCCACAACTGGCCGACAGGGGAGGGCCACCTCACGCCCCACGTGGCAAGGCCAGACGCAACGGCAGAGCGGGGGGGGGGGGGGGGGGGGGCAGCTGGAAGCTCCCGAAGCTAAGAGAGCAGGGGGGATGGGACCTCACTGAGGGACCCCCAGCCATGCAGAACCTGGAGCCGCCACCTCAACCCCCCTACTGGCAGCCGATTCCGGCGCGCCTGAGACCGGGGGGGGCAGCTGTCAGTCCCGGAGCAAGGAGGAAAGGAGAGGATGGGACCTCTCAGAGGAAGCCTCATCCCTTAAACAAATTATATAAGCCTCAGCCGGTAACCTAAAATCACAGACCCCTTAGAACACAGAGAGCCGAAGCCCTGGAGCCGAAGGTGAAGGAGCCCTGAAGCTCCAAGAGGAAGGAGGGACTACCAGGGGGAAGAACTGCCCAACGGTAACCGGCAAAAATCCAGGTAAGTGGCCCCTTTTAATAAAATTTTAGGGAGTGGAGAAACCCTCTGTGGGGTATTCTCCCCTCTGTTTCAACTATGGGACAGAGGGGAGGAGACCGGCAGAAGGAAGAAGGGTCACGGGCCGGACCCATAGACCCCGGACCGGCCTGAGAACGGCCGCGGCCCAAGGCCAGGCCCGATGACCACTCGGGCCGAGCCGCCTGCAGGGCACCGCAGCCTCGGCTGCGGCTGCTCTAGGGCTCGGGGGGCAGCCCCGGGCCGCCGGT
Source organism: Phoenix dactylifera (assembly GCF_051530095.1). Classification (NCBI taxonomy): domain Eukaryota; kingdom Viridiplantae; phylum Streptophyta; class Magnoliopsida; order Arecales; family Arecaceae; genus Phoenix; species Phoenix dactylifera. The sequence continues at coordinate 6,098,844 of NC_143196.1, read as the reverse complement.
CAGGTTGAGCCGGCAACCGGCGTGGCCACAAGGCCGCCAGCCCCGGCCGGACCACTGCCTCCTCTCCGGCAAGAGGCAGTGGTGCCGGAGGGAAGGACCAAAGAAAAGAAAAAGAAGAAGGGAAGAAGAAAGAAAGAAAAAAAAAAAGAAAAATGAACTCACCGGACCTTGAGGCTTCATCCCCTCCGGCCATGCCTTGCCGTGGACGGAGCGGGTGGAGGCTCTCGGGTATAGCCGGATCCCGACCCATCTCCGAGCCCTTCCCCTCTCCGGCATCACTTCGGAGGGAGGAAGGGCTGGCCTTCCCTTCAGCCGGTGCACCGGGGGGGGGGGGGAACCCCGCCTCGGTTGGTGGATCGGGGGGAGCCTCGTCTCCCCGGTTGCCTGCGGGAGAAAAAGGGGAGGAGACAGTGGGTTTCGGAGGGGGACAAAGGGGTCGGAGACTAGGGTTTTCGGCGGAAACAAAGAAGAAAGAAAGATAGAGGGAGAAAGAGAGGGAAAAGGGGAAGAAGGACCGGAGGAGGAGAAAGCCGAGGGTCCCGGCCGGAGGCGAGGGTTACAATAGAGATGAAGGAGAGAAGAGAGAGGGCTTGGGAGCGAGAGAGGATATGGGAGGTTGAGAAGGGAGATTGAAGAAGAAGAAGAGGAGAGGAGAAGAGGAATGGGAGATCGGGATGAAAGAGAGGAGGAGAGGAAGCTTCGGGAAGGAGAAGAAAAGAAAAAAGAGAAGAGAAGAAAAGGAAAGAAAAAGGGAAAGAAAAAGAAAAAGAAAAAAGAAGGAAAAGAGAAAAAAAAAAAAGAAAAAAAAAGAAAAAAAATGAAATGGGTTTAGCCAAATTTGACTAACCCAAGCCCAATTAAACTGGGCTAAGTCTAAATCTGAGCTCAATCAGATTGGGCTAAGTCTGAACGAGCCCAAACTATAAATTGGGTAAAATCCGAGCTAATTTAAGTTCACTAGAAATGGGTCCGAACCCAATTAAGCTGAGTTGGTCTCAGCAGACCTAATTGATTGTGAATCAGGCCCAATTCAAGCCCAATTCAACTGACAGAAGATCGAATTGATCTTGGGCTAACCCTGACTCAGGCCCAAATGAGCCACATTGACCAAATCAGAGGACCCAATTGGCTAGAAAAGGTTGGACTGAATTATAAACGAGGCCCCATCCTTTAATTAAAAACCCAATCAAACCATGTGGACCCAATCTGGTTTTAAATCGAACCCCAAAGGCTTCAAATTGGATTTGGGCTAAATCCTTGGATGGGATCCAAGCAAGTAAGTTCATAGTATGATGAACTAAGAAATTTTATAATAAATAAATGGGGAATAATGTAAACCCTATGATGTTGTTTTAGGTGATTAAGGATTTGTCACCTGGACTTGAGCAATTTGGAAAGCGAATTGATGTAAGTAATCTGTCTTAATCTTATCATAGATCTTGTATTACGTTTTATAAGATGAACCAGTATTTTTCATACAATTTGAATTGTATACATGATTTGTGAAGAAAGTAAGTAACCTGTTCTAATCCTTTAATGGATCATGTCATGTTATTAATGTTTCCTAAGCATTTATTTTAAGTATATATGTTTCATGCACGATATGTTACAATGCATAAGTAACTTGCATGATCTTAGAAGCTATGGCTATGTATGCAACATGATGATGCTGATATTTTAATCATGCATGTAAGTTTATAAAGTCTTAGCTAGCCAAGAGGCACTATAATGGGCTCAAAGATGCTACTGAGCTGGCCTTGCTAGTGGCCGAGAATAACTTCGCTGGCCTTGCTAGTGGCCGAGAATGACTAGCTGGCTCCGCCAGTGGCCGAATGGACTTCGCAGTAGCATCCGAGAGAATGGACCACGGCTTGCCGGGGGCACAGTTTCATATGCATACTTTATGAAAATGATATTTGAAGCATGATCATGAGGCTCATTTCAGAGCCTGGGTATATGAGGCGGGTGTTTCCAAATCCTGCAGATGCGTTTTGGGGAGAAGCAAAATCGGTGAGGGGTGAAGGACGCTTGCGTGAAGCTCCGAAACCGGCCAACATCTGGCAGGGGAGCCCCGTGTTTCCCCCTCATGTAGGCCCGATAGTCACGTGCCCTGCGAAGGCGGGCCGTGACATTTATGAACGTGCCTGGCCAAAGCATATATTGTTTTACAACGGGTTTTTGAATATATCCTTATGAAATGTTGTATTTTGCTAAAACCGCTATCTCCTTTAATGATGCTAATCGCATGAATTCTTATGTTTTATGAAAATACTGCTTTGTTTTCCAAGCATACATATTTTGCCATGATAAATTGTGAGATAATACGCATGTCAGCTTCTCAAACCCTGCATAAACATGGTTACCATTATGTTCGATCCGGTAAGATTATGTATGATTACCTACTGAGCCGTGTAGCTCATATCCGTTTATTTACTTTTTCTTTCAGATCCTCATCACTGATAGCTGCCAGAGACACGTTAATTTGGTATCAGGGCTTCTTTCTTTTGGGGTAAAGCAAGTATACTTTTGTGTACATAAACTACATAGAAGCTCTATATTTGGGTACTGACCAGCATGTTGTATTAAGAATGCTTTCATATGAAAAGATTTAGTTGGTTTGACTACCCTGTTACCCAGGTATGAGGCTGCGTGCTATTGTGGGCGGTAGTCGGCAATAGCACGGCCGTGTCACGGATCCAGGTCCGGGGCGTGACAATTAGTGTCCTCCTTAAGGCTCTCTAGGATGCTGGGGGTGGAACTGTTGATGTGCAGCCAGGCAGACCCAGGCTAAATGGATTGTCTTTCTCCAAGCTATCCTTTCTTGCTCCGGATCATAGCTTCCTTCTTTCCCTTCTCTCTTCTATTTTTCTTTTCTTTTTTTCTGCTCTTTGTTCTCTGTTTTTCTTTTATTTTCTTTGTACAGTTTGTGTTGGTATGATTTTAATAAAGGTCTCAGGTAGGAGGGTCTGTTAGACTCTTTATTATTATTCAAAAAAAAAAGGAATGTTTGCTGTAGATAGTAGTGCATGTATTCCTTTGAAGACCATAGAAGAAACGGAGAGGTTAATTGATCCCTTGGAATTATGTTAGGCTTGGTTATTTAGAGATTAAGAAAACATTTTTTCTCTTTGTTGATGTCTTTCTCATTCTGTCCTTCAAGTCAATTTGTGTTGGTGCCAACCAAAGTTCGCCGTACCGGTACCGGACCCCGTACTAGTGCCACACTAGCATAGGCGTACCGAGTGTCGGTACGGTACGATATGCGGTATGTCAGGGTACCGACACTGACGTACCGGTACCGGTACCCACTGGTACCGACCGGTACTGCATACCACTGCCAACCATTTACATAAAATCTATTTTCTTTTCTGAGCAAATACACCTCGCTTAAGTTTTTCTATGCAACCACAACTATAACAAGATGACTTTGTGTTCATGATTCATCAGGTATTGGCATTTATTTGCACCTCAATTATAATCACCAATGTAGATTTTAGTTCCCTATGTGATTCATTATCTCATATCATAATGCCAAAATGAGCATCCCTAATAGATACATAGATAAACATGTTGGTGTATGAATTTTGTATGTTAAATTTAGTGGATTTCACGAAATGAGATTGCATCTAATCAGCTCCCAATAATAAAGGCAAAAAGATATATTCTTTTATCCTCATTTGGTGCATATTTTATTTAGTAATAATGTAGCCTAATTTGTAAAATAAATCTTTGAAGGGCTTAAGCGCCTGCAGCACTGTCTACATTACATGAAAGATCACACCTGCCACCTTCTACAAATGTAAAGCCAACAGAGCAAACTCAACAAACTGCTACCTCAATGTATCACTTTTTGAAGGCTTTCTGAGAGCATTCTGCATGCATCTCTCTAATTTTTTTATGGGCGAAAATCATATCAGTTGTCAGTTTTTCCATAACAAGGAGGAGGGGGGACAAGAAGCCATTTGATAGCTTGAAGCCGTTTGATAAGGACCTTCATATTATCATAAAAGATAAGAAGCTATGTTGATCAGAACACAGATAAAAAAACATTAAAAATATCTGTATGAAGAATCAGTTAATCCCTGCATGTTAACCAATAATCTGTGGTTGACGTTGAAAGAAAAATTGCTGCCATTCACATCCTCCCACATCACCAAATACTAAGCTCTTGGATTCAATATGGAAATGGAAATATACCATCCTTCAGCCTGTCTTGCTTCCAAGTTTCTAGTGTCTCTAATGCTGATGGCAACTCCGAGAAGATCTGCCATTGTGGGCTGCTAGCAAGTCCAGTGCCGCTGATTAACTGTTCCTTGCAAGCTAACACCTATGCCACTGCTTCCCTTGGTTCTAGACGCATCTCTCAGAAACAAGGGGATCTTCCGGACTGCACAATAGACTGCAATCATCATCCATGAGCATTTTACCAGGACCATGTGTGATGACCCATGCAGGCATATTTAGTCTCATATTGGTTATTCGCTGGATAGATCTTGAGTACTTATCTAGGATCAAGAAATCCAAATAATATCTTCCGACTAGCTATTTTGGATGAAGTCCTGAATTGTGGCAAATGGTATTAGAGCGGACTCGGTATGTGACCTACATGGACTAGGAGATATTGCAACACGTGTATATTTGAGCTGATCACGAGCTGATCGTAGTGTTTAAGATTGAATTTGCATGGATTTGGATCTCATCTTGGCAAGGACGCTAAGGCTTAAACGGAGAAAGTGTTAGGGTTTCCCAGTGCCCTAGGGCGCAGCGGAAGATACGGGATTATAAAATTTTCTTATAAAACCCATTATATGAAACCCTAATAAGCCAAGATCACCTTAATAGTATAACCAAATAATGTAGAAAATATAATCTTGGTATAGAAGAATACCTATCACGCTATATCCAATATGTCTGAAGATGTCCTAAGGTGCCCAAATGTTCACCCTCCGATGTTGATCCACACAGGAATGGGTTCAAGACTCTAGCTCCACCAAAACTTGATTCTAATTGTTCAATCCTTCCAAAGGATTTAATTGGCTGATTTTCCTTCACTTCTTCCTTTCTACCTCTAAAACATTCACTAGCCTTTTTGTCCTAAAGAAGACCCTCTTGTCTTGGGTTAGGACAAAAGAGAGAGGCTTGTAAGAAAGAAGGGATAAGGGAGAGAGAAGGAGAGGCTTTTTCTTGGATGATCTTTAGAACCCCAAGGCACCTCCTATTTATAAGAGATGGAGGGATGCATCATAAAGGGATGCATCCCATCCACACACCTCATCATGATGAGGCATGTACCAAGAGATGCATCCCATCATGATGGGGTGCTAAGGAGAAGGGTGTATCAACTTCTTTCTCACATCTCCCTCTTAAATCCTGATGATCCAAGGGCCCAAATGCAGTGAACCAAAGCCAATGGTCCAGATCTAGGCGCCATCTAATGGTCCAGATCAGGGCATCATCATCCAGGGTGCCATCCAGTGGTCCAGATTCAGGCGCTGAGCAACGGTCCAGATCTTTCATCCAGAGAGCCATCCAGTGGTCCAGATTCAGGCGCTGAGCAACGGTCCAGATCTTTCATCCAGAGAGCCATCCAGTGGTCCAGTTTCAGGCGCTAACCAGTGGACCAGATCCTTCATCCAGGAAGCGATCCAATGGTCCAGAAGTGAAGGCCCTATCAAACCCAATCCAATTGGGTTTAACCAACTTAAAGAAAACATTAAACCTAATCAAATCAGGTCTAATTAAAGCCAAATGGGTTTCAACTCTTGGCTAACCCATATTAGGTCATGATCTAATCATATTAGATCAACCTAATCTAAGAATCATATTCGAATTTAATTCGAATCAGGAGCTAGGGTTTGCAACACGTGCTAGCATGTTCATCTTGCAAACATGATCTAATCCAATTAGACCCTTGATCAATTCCCTTGTGTGTGACCCATTGGGTTCCTTATCTTAGCCAGCAGTAGGTGCAGGTGCAAGTTGACCTAACCTGATTAGAATACCTCTAATCCAATTTAGGTTCAATTTAGTGCTAAACCTGACTTAGCAATCAGAACCTTTCTGATGCTTTGATCTAATCAAACTCTTTGATCCGATCAACCCACAAGACATGATTGACGTCTAGCAACGTATCATGTCTACCCGGAAGATGAGGAATGTATTGGACAAATCCAAACATACCCTTCAGTGGAAAGTTACTGTGCAATTCAATCCCTCAGTCATACTACATCCTGAATAAGTGCTCGAGTATGGATCAATATCAAACTCAATCACTTATTCATGTCTCTCTCAATCTTTTATATGATAATTCAAACAATGAAACATTAGAAACTCTTTCTAATATTCATTTTGCTTTGATCAAAGGCTTCTTGAATCATCATAAGATTAGAGTAAGTAGGATGTTACCTTCTCTTACTAGAAGTGACTGATTCCTTGTTGACCTACTCACAACCTTCGTACAAAATCCACCATATCCAGAATACCCCGTACACAACGCAATGTCGTGAATGAGGGTAAACCAAAACATAGCTTCAAGTGCATAAGGTACCATGGTGATCTCAGGTCTAAGGATCACTTGCACAACTCCCACTATGAGAACCATCTTTTGATAATTAAGTAAGAATCCATAAGATGTTCTCATGGCTGGTCATTTCAGTGAACTCATTCCTCTAATGAGCACCCACATCTTTGTATTAGTGTCTCACACAAGTGATTGTGAGATCAATCACCCTCTACATTGAGCATACATAAGATGTGCCAGTCTTTCCGGTAATATTGATCCCCGACTCAATATACCAATTTGACTGGGAATATTCTAAATTAGGATTTTAGGATTTTAGGTCTCACTGGTATGATCTCATCATAACCCTAAAACCAATGTCCTAATTTATGGGGTTCATCATCCAATAATAAAATAGATAAGCAGCAAATGATGAAACACAATGCCTTTATTGATATATATCGAGTGTCAAAGTACATGATTTGGAGGATTACAAAGAGAAACCCATCAAATGATTGGCTTATAGGGCATCTACTCTTTCAATCTCCCACTTGCACTAAAGCCAATCGCCCTTATATTTTAACCCCATACAATCGAGGTGACGATTGAATTGCTGCTGTGGTAGAGCTTTAGTAAATGGGTCTGCTATATTGTTCTTTGTGTCTACTCGTTCAATCTTGACGTCTTGTCTTTCGATTATCTCTCGAACAAGGTGGAAGCGTCTCAAAATGTGCTTGGATCTATGATGAGACCTTGGTTCTTTAGCCTGTGCAACAGCTCCAGTGTTATCGCAATAAACTGGGACTGGTCCGGCAATCTCAGGAACTACACCCAGCTCTGTGATGAACTTCTTCATCCAGACTGCTTCCTTAGCAGCTTCACTAACAGCTATGTATTCTGCCTCAGTGGTTGAGTCAGCTACAGTTTGCTGTTTGGAACTTTTCCAACTCACAGCTCCACCACTCAAAGTGAAGATATATCCAGAGATTGACTTGCTATCATCTGGATCAGATTGAAAGCTAGAATCTGAATAGCCTTCTAGTTTCAATTCTGATCCTCCATAAATCAGAAAAATATCTCTAGTCCTTCTCAAGTATTTGAGAATGCTTTTCACAATTTTCCAATGATCCTCCCCGGGATCTGCCTGAAATCTACTTACCATACCCAAGGCATAAGCTACATCAGGCCTGGTACATAACATAGCATACATGATCGACCCTACTGCTGAAGCATAGGGAATAGAACTCATTCTATTCCTCTCTTCAGATGTCTTAGGAGACATCTTCCTAGAGAGTTGTATGCCATGTCCTATGGGTAAGAAACCTTTCTTACTTCCATCCATGCTGAACCTCTTCAGCACATTATCAATGTACCTAGACTGGGACAAACCTAGCATCCTTTTAGATCTATCTCTATAGATCCTTATACCAAGTATATAGGATGCTTCACCCAAGTCTTTCATGGAAAATTTCTTTGATAACCAAGTCTTGACCGATTGCATCATTGGAACATCATTTCCAATGACCAATATATCGTCCACATATAATATCAAGAAGACAATAGCACTCCCATTAGTCTTCTTGTACACACAAGGTTCATCTATATTTTTAATGAAGCCAAACTCTTTGACTATCATATCAAAATGGATGTTCCAACTCCTAGATGCCTGCTTTAATCCATAAATGGATTTCTTAAGCCTACATACTTGATTTGCTCTCCCTTTTGAGACAAATCCCTCTGGCTGTGTCATATAAACCTCTTCCTCAAGGTGACCATTAAGAAAGGCGGTTTTGACATCCATCTGCCATATCTCATAATCATAGTATGCAGCTATAGCAAGGATAATCCGAATAGATTTGAGCATAGCTACTGGCGAAAAAGTTTCATCATAATCAATGCCTTGTTTTTGCCTGAAACCTTTTGCCACTAGCCTGGCCTTGTAGGTTTCTACTTGGCCATCAGCTCCTATCTTCTTCTTGTATACCCATTTGCACCCTATTGGAATCACTCCCTCAGGTGCATCAACCAAAGTCCACACTTGGTTTGTATACATAGAATCTATCTCGGATTTCATGGCGTCTAGCCATCTGTCAGAGTCCCTACTCTTGACAGCTTCCGAATAGGTCAGAGGGTCATCGTTATCAATGATGTGGGCTTCATCATTCTCAATGATAAATCCATACCTCTTAGGTGCATTTCGCACTCTTTCTAACCTTCGGAGAGGAGTAGTGTGTAGTGGTTGTACCTCTTCCATGGGTACATCTGGTTGAGGATTATTATGTGTCTCACCTTGTAAGTCTTGAACTTCATCAAGTTCAATTCTTCTATCCTTGCCTTTTTCTAAGAAAAACTCTTTTTCCAAGAAAGTGGCATGCCTAGCAACAAATACCTTTTGTTCGGTAGGATCATAGAAGATATATCCTAAACTGTCTTTAGGATAACCTACAAATATACATTTGTCCGATCTAGCACTTAGCTTATGTCCAAAATTTCTTTTGACATAAGCATGACAACCCCATATCTTAAGATACTTAAGATTAGGTTTCTTTCCTTTCCATATCTCATATGGAGTGCTAGATACAGACTTAGATGGTACTCTATTTAATACTAATGCAGCAGTTTCTAGGGCATGTCCCCAAAAGGAAATTGGAAGATTTGTGAAGCACATCATGGACCGTACCATATCTAATAAGGTACGATTCCTTCTTTCAGCTACACCATTTAATTGTGGCGTATATGGAGGTGTCCATTCAGAGAGTATACCCTTTAATTTAAGATAGTCTAAAAATTCACTAGAAAGGTATTCTCCTCCTCGATCAGATCGAAGGATTTTAATACACTTTCCAGTTTGTTTTTCGACCATACTTTGATACTCTTTAAATTTATCAAAGGCTTCGGATTTATGTTTCATTAGATACACAAAACCGAACCTTGATAAGTCATCAGTAAATGTGATGAAGTAAGAGTATCCATCTCTAGCTTGAGTTGACATAGGACCGCACACATCAGTGTGTACGAGTTCTAACAACTCACTTGCCCTTTCTCCATGTCCCGAGAATGGAGACTTGGTCATTTTACCCATAAGACAAGATTCACAAGTTCCTAATGATTCAAAATCATAAGGGTCAAAGAATTTATCTTTATACAACTTATGTAACCTTGTCTCACTAATATGACCTAATCGGTAATGCCAGAGGAGGGTATTATTAATATTCTCTCTTTTTCTTTTATTATCTTTGCCAATATGAAACATAACATTATTAAGACATAATACTAAAAGACCATTTTTCATAGTGCCATGACAATAATACTCATTAGATAAAGAAATAGAGCAACCATTGCTCTTTCCATTTATTTCGAATCCTTTCTTAAGCAACAAAGGAATTGAAATTATATTTCTAATGATTTTTGGCATAAAATAACAGTCTTCTAGCTTCAAGAACTTTCCGGAGGGTAGCTCCAGTATGTAGGTGCCAACAGCTTCAGCCTGGATGGATTCTCCTCCAGCGCCATATAGCTCGAAGTCACCTTTCTTCAGACTTCTAATTTTCTGCAGTCCATACAAAGATTTGCATATGTGAAAACCACAACCGGTATCCAATACCCATGAATTAGAATCAGAAGAACTTAATGTCATATTGGCATGTAATAAAAACATACCTTTTGATGCAACACTTGCATCAGGCTTCACACTTGCAAGAAAGCTCTTGCAGTTCCTTTTCCAATGCCCCGTCTTGCCACAGTGGAAACAGGTACCGGGTCCAGAGATTTTCTTTCCCTTCTTCTTTTTGATGCGACTCTTAGGGTTTAGTTTTTTCTTTGAACCCTTGTTGCCCGACTTCTTCTTTGAGCTCTCACCAACAAGAAGGATCGGACCCTTGTCCTTCTTGATGTGAGACTCTGCTGTTTTCAGCATATTTAGAAGCTCAGGCAGGGAGGAATTCAGTTTGTTCATGTGATAATTCACGACAAACTGCGAGAATGAGTCGGGTAGTGATTGCAGGATCAAATCCTGACTGAGCTCACTGTCCATAGCAAAACCAAGTTGACTTAATCGAGTGATTAAGTCTATAACCTTTAAACAGTGGTCTTGCACAGATGATCCCTCGATCATTCTAGCACGGAACAACTGTTTAGATATCTCATATCTAGCAGTTCTGCTCTGCTCACCATATAACTCCTTTAAGTTAAGGAGTATGGAGTGAGTATCCATGCTATCATGCTGCCTCTGCAATTCATTATTCATAGAAGCAAGCATGATACATTTGACAGTCAAACTATCATTTTTCCACATACGATATGTGGCCAATTCCTCCTCAGTTGCATCTTCCCCTGCTGACCCTAGGTCAGGGGTTTCAAGAATGTAGGAAAGTTTTTCTTGTGTGAGAACAATCTTTAAATTTCTCAACCAATCCACATAGTTGGGACCAGTCAATTTGTTTGTATCTAAGATACCTCTAAGTGAGAGTGAAGATGCCATTTTTGCAGAATTAATCTATAATTACAAAGAACACTAATATAAGCAGACCAATCATGATGACATGTATTCAATCAGACAAGGACTTTTATCTAATTGTTACTCCCACTATTTTTATCGAATATCATAACCCTCAAGTATGATGAACGAGAAAATACTAATTTTCTTAGTGGGGTTGAGATCCAAATTCCTTATAAAAGACCTTGTGGGAATCACAACAAGCCCTTATAAGTTCAAAGGTAGGAAACTCTTTCCAATTGTATCCCATGCAATTCCCAACTTTATTCTGTCCTCTAGCACACATATAGTCTTGTGGGAATCACAACAAACTATTGTGTCTAGTTAAGTCAAACCCTTCATTTTTATACAGTCATATTTGAATAATGCTGCCCTTGTGGGAATCACAACAAGGCAACATATTAAAATATGCCATATGCATCATATGCACCAAGATATTACAATATCAATCCCTAATACTAGCCTTGTGGGAATCACAACAAGCTAGCGTAGATATTGACATAATAATATCTAAGCATGAAGGAAGGACCTTTATAGTGTTATATCAGCAATTAGCTTTTCCATGGAGGTCAATCAAATAGTTGGCCAGGTAAGCAGATGGGAGGCTCTCCTTACTTAGTAAGGTCCTAATTAAATAACCACCTGTAGCCTCTTTCCTAGACACCAACTTAGTCAATTGATTCAGAATGGCTCAGCTTAAAGCAATTAACACTACGACTTAATTATGAATTTAGTGAGGGCTTTCAAATAATAGTATCTTACTAACATTAAGCTCAACCATAAAGGACAATCAAATAATTGGCCAGGAAAGCAGGTGGGAGGCACCCCTCACTCAGAGAGTGAGGTCCTAATTAAGTAACCACCTGTGGCTTCCTTCCTAGACACCAACTGAGTCGATTGTTCCAGAATGGGTCAGCCCAAAGTTTTCATACTACTATATTGGTCTCATTGCATATTCTATAATTTAGTACTAGCAATTATACTGTGCTACAACATGAATATAACACTATCTCATAGCATAAACTAATCATGCATACAAACAACCTAGCTATCTCATAGCATCAAGATAATAGCATGTATTATCATTTGGTTAAACTGATTAAGGGTGGCTCTGATACCACTGTTAGGGTTTCCCAGTGCCCTAGGGCGCAGCGGAAGATACGGGATTATAAAATTTTCTTATAAAACCCATTATATGAAACCCTAATAAGCCAAGATCACCTTAATAGTATAACCAAATAATGTAGAAAATATAATCTTGGTATAGAAGAATACCTATCACGCTATATCCAATATGTCTGAAGATGTCCTAAGGTGCCCAAATGTTCACCCTCCGATGTTGATCCACACAGGAATGGGTTCAAGACTCTAGCTCCACCAAAACTTGATTCTAATTGTTCAATCCTTCCAAAGGATTTAATTGGCTGATTTTCCTTCACTTCTTCCTTTCTACCTCTAAAACATTCACTAGCCTTTTTGTCCTAAAGAAGATCCTCTTGTCTTGGGTTAGGACAAAAGAGAGAGGCTTGTAAGAAAGAAGGGATAAGGGAGAGAGAAGGAGAGGCTTTTTCTTGGATGATCTTTAGAACCCCAAGGCACCTCCTATTTATAAGAGATGGAGGGATGCATCATAAAGGGATGCATCCCATCCACACACCTCATCATGATGAGGCATGTGCCAAGAGATGCATCCCATCATGATGGGGTGCTAAGGAGAAGGGTGTATCAACTTCTTTCTCACATCTCCCTCTTAAATCCTGATGATCCAAGGGCCCAAATGCAGTGAACCAAAGCCAATGGTCCAGATCTAGGCGCCATCTAATGGTCCAGATCAGGGCATCATCATCCAGGGTGCCATCCAGTGGTCCAGATTCAGGCGCTGAGCAACGGTCCAGATCTTTCATCCAGAGAGCCATCCAGTGGTCCAGATTCAGGCGCTGAGCAACGGTCCAGATCTTTCATCCAGAGAGCCATCCAGTGGTCCAGTTTCAGGCGCTAACCAGTGGACCAGATCCTTCATCCAGGAAGCGATCCAATGGTCCAGAAGTGAAGGCCCTATCAAACCCAATCCAATTGGGTTTAACCAACTTAAAGAAAACATTAAACCTAATCAAATCAGGTCTAATTAAAGCCAAATGGGTTTCAACTCTTGGCTAACCCATATTAGGTCATGATCTAATCATATTAGATCAACCTAATCTAAGAATCATATTCGAATTTAATTCGAATCAGGAGCTAGGGTTTGCAACACGTGCTAGCATGTTCATCTTGCAAACATGATCTAATCCAATTAGACCCTTGATCAATTCCCTTGTGTGTGACCCATTGGGTTCCTTATCTTAGCCAGCAGTAGGTGCAGGTGCAAGTTGACCTAACCTGATTAGAATACCTCTAATCCAATTTAGGTTCAATTTAGTGCTAAACCTGACTTAGCAATCAGAACCTTTCTGATGCTTTGATCTAATCAAACTCTTTGATCCGATCAACCCACAAGACATGATTGACGTCTAGCAACGTATCATGTCTACCCGGAAGATGAGGAATGTATTGGACAAATCCAAACATACCCTTCAGTGGAAAGTTACTGTGCAATTCAATCCCTCAGTCATACTACATCCTGAATAAGTGCTCGAGTATGGATCAATATCAAACTCAATCACTTATTCATGTCTCTCTCAATCTTTTATATGATAATTCAAACAATGAAACATTAGAAACTCTTTCTAATATTCATTTTGCTTTGATCAAAGGCTTCTTGAATCATCATAAGATTAGAGTAAGTAGGATGTTACCTTCTCTTACTAGAAGTGACTGATTCCTTGTTGACCTACTCACAACCTTCGTACAAAATCCACCATATCCAGAATACCCCGTACACAACGCAATGTCGTGAATGAGGGTAAACCAAAACATAGCTTCAAGTGCATAAGGTACCATGGTGATCTCAGGTCTAAGGATCACTTGCACAACTCCCACTATGAGAACCATCTTTTGATAATTAAGTAAGAATCCATAAGATGTTCTCATGGCTGGTCATTTCAGTGAACTCATTCCTCTAATGAGCACCCACATCTTTGTATTAGTGTCTCACACAAGTGATTGTGAGATCAATCACCCTCTACATTGAGCATACATAAGATGTGCCAGTCTTTCCGGTAATATTGATCCCCGACTCAATATACCAATTTGACTGGGAATATTCTAAATTAGGATTTTAGGATTTTAGGTCTCACTGGTATGATCTCATCATAACCCTAAAACCAATGTCCTAATTTATGGGGTTCATCATCCAATAATAAAATAGATAAGCAGCAAATGATGAAACACAATGCCTTTATTGATATATATCGAGTGTCAAAGTACATGATTTGGAGGATTACAAAGAGAAACCCATCAAATGATTGGCTTATAGGGCATCTACTCTTTCAGAAAGTATGTGATGATCTTGGATACTCATATAGAATCAATAAACCCCAATAACACCTTCCAGCTACCATTTTGGGTGAGGTCTTGAATTGACATAATGAGCCCGAATCTCCGTGCGACCATACTCACCCTTGTCATTACTAGTGGTCTAGTGGATAGTAGGAGTTTCTACTAAAACATCATTGGGATCAGTATGTAGAGTGGTATCGTTTAACAATCCATGCCACAAAGACATACCATTAATATTTATTGTATACTCTCGTAAAATACTTATTTTACTATTCTATCCTTTTCCATCCTTATTTTTGCATACATACCCATGCAATCTAACGCTGTTAAAAAAATTAACAGTTTCAATTAAAATGACTAAAATACTCTTAATGGATAGATGTGCAAAAAAAAAAAATATTTATAAGACGATCACGATGGAGACAAAAAAAGTAATTACAAAATTCTCTTTTATTTTAAATAAATATAATTTTTATTAATAGTGTTAGAAGAACCATTATACTAGAGGCATTTGTGTAAAAATATTATTTTATGAGGATAAAAATAAATATAAATTTTAAAAAGATATTTATATAAATTTAAATTTTTTAGAAAGATATTTATGCAAAATTTTTTTAAAAAGAACAACTAAAAATTTGATTGGAATGGCAAATCCGGCTAAATTGGTCCAACGTGGATCCAAATATTTTAGGTTATATTTGGATCATACGATCCCGACCCGATTTGGATGATCCACATGATTTTTTTTTTTTTTTTTTTGTCTTTTTTTTTAGTTTGTTTGGTTGATCCGACCCCATCTGACCTGATCAGCTCAGGGGTTGGGGCGGGTCCAAAAGCCCCACCCGAATATGAAACCGGGTAAGGTCTGGGGGAGTCCGATCCGACCCGTGCAGCCCTACTAGCGGCTATAAGAGGGGGTTCTAGGGCAAGGAGTTTCGCCCTTCTCGTTGCGTGGCGCCGAAAACCCTATCGTGGAGGAGGAGCAGCGGCAGCAACCGCAGACATGGCGGTCGGGTGAGGATGCGATCCTTACCTCCGTTTTTCCTCTATTTTTCTTCGCTTTGTGTTTCAATCTCTCATCTCTTTATATCCGTTTCCGATCCTTTCAGCAAGAACAAGAGGATCTCGAAGGGAAAGAAGGGGGGCAAGAAGAAGGCGTACGTTAATATCAACTCCTTTCCTATTTTTCCTCTTTTTATCGCTCAATTATGATTTGATTAATCTATTGCAGTGTTGATCCCTTCTCGAAGAAGGACTGGTACGACATCAAGGCGCCCTCAGTCTTCAACGTGAGGAACATCGGGAAAACCCTAGTCTCAAGGACCCAGGGTACCAAGGTTAGTCATTATTATTTTCGTGCTTGATTGATATTTTTTAGTGTTGTTCATAGAATATTCTTCCGCTACTTCTGTGTGTATTGTTTTTGTTGTGTTGAGTCTTGAAGATGTCTAAATTTTTTTTTTTTGCTAGCGTTTACCTAATTATAAAGTTAGTCTTTGGTTGAAAGAGAACAAAGAACGGTGTGAGATTGTGAAATGAGGATATTTGGATTCAGTCTAAAGATTTATAACTTGAGCCGTGAGTCCTTGGCATCGATCTTTTGCACAAATTGTTTGATAGGATGTTTGAGCATTCAGATCTTGTTTCTTCTGTAGGTTCTTTTTGTTTGCATTTGAATTTGCCTATCTGTTTTTCTTTTTTTTCCTTTAAGTTTATTTATAATTTCATGAAAGCTCTGTACTTCGTTTGGCGGGTGAATTAATTCCAGATGGTTACTTCGTTTCCATACTTGGTAGGTATCTTTTTGATATTTTTTTTCGGAAGATGTTATGGGTTGCATTTTTGGCGGGATATAATGTTGATTAAGCGAACATGGTAGAACCGTGGGACTACTTTGTTCTCACATAGGCTCTAATCAGGTTGCTTTTTTGCTTGCAAGACATCAGCAGGCTCGCACTCATGCAAATTCAAGTACAGGCAATTAGACATGCTAGTGGAACAGGGGTTTGCAGATGAATGACCCTGTGAGCAAGAGTAATTATATGGGTTGTTGTGATCGTGCAAATTTTAATTTGGATGATCCACTTTTTGTGTATGGATGGTTACCTTGGATGTTGCTTTCATGCTCACTCTGCCAATCTGTTTCTTGACATTCATGCTTGCAGATTTTATGGTGACTGAGCTTAATTAAAATATCGGTACACTTGTAGCTCTGTTTTTTGAAATCTATGACATTAGAATGGCACTTCTAAAAGAATTAATTAATAAACCATTTGCCAAATAGGTGAGATTTTTTTTCCTCTTATAACAAGTTTAGCTTAGTGGTTGAAGCTTTTGTATGAGCTTTTGCATCCCCAATTTTCTAGAGATCCTTTCTTCACTGCTTGTTCACCTGTACTAGTTCAAGTTACTTATGTTTACCATGAGTCTAGTTCCCATGTCAAGATGCAATCTCGCATGAGATGTGGTTGTGCCTGATGAGAACAGTGTGCGAAGCTGTATGATTTGTTTGTGTAGTAATATGAGATAAGGGGCTTGGACAGGCCATTCTGATCTTCTAGGGGTGTGCTTGTGCACTTTGGGCATGCAGAGGGTTTGGGCTGGTTGTGGGAGATTTTTTTTTCTTTAAAAATGGTGTTCTTGGTTGGTGTATAATTTGTATTTCTGTCTGTTTGTCTATGCATATATATATTTACTCTGAGAGATTTCAACACACTTTGATTTGTCTTGTTATGCTCAGGCTTGGTTTGAATCTCATTTGATGTAGCCAATTAGCAACTTCAGAGACAGATTCCTATTGGATTAGAAAAATAAGTACTGTAATTATTGACATCCTGTCATTTATAGCAGGCTGTGATTTCTTAAATACCATATCTGAGATGATCTGAGATGATCTGTGCATCACTGCACACATCAGTCTTGTGTATAAATGTTATTTTTGTGATACACATCTAGGGTAATTTTGTTCTTATGATTCCCTAAGGAATCAATCATCTAGATACTCACACCTGTGACAGGTCTCTTCCATTGCCATGTACATGCCTGGTTTGTTATTCTCTGGTAGTTGGTCATGTTTAAACTGTTTTGTCCCCTCATTATCCAGATTGCATCTGAGGGTCTGAAGCACAGAGTGTTCGAAGTTTCTTTAGCGGACCTTCAGAATGATGAGGACCAGGCTTACAGAAAGATCCGGCTTCGTGCAGAGGATGTTCAAGGGAAAAATGTCCTCACAAACTTCTGGGTATGTGCGTTACTTGGGTGGTAGCTTCATAACTGCAATATTTTTTGTTATTCATCTCCTTATAATTATCCCTTCCAGGGCATGAATTTTACGACTGACAAGCTTAGGTCGTTAGTGCGGAAGTGGCAGACTCTTATTGAGGCTCATGTTGATGTGAAGACCACTGATAGTTACACATTGCGGATGTTCTGTATTGGCTTTACCAAGAGACGTCCAAATCAGGTCAAGCGCACTTGCTATGCTCAAACTAGCCAGATCCGGCAGGTAAATAACATTTTGGGCTTCAACCCTAGTTATATGTGAATCATTATCTTTATGAAGTAGTAATAAGTTTACCCAAAAAGAAGTGTAATAGTTCATTTTTTGTATTATATTCAGATACGCCGCAAGATGAGAGAGATTATGGTCAACCAAGCCACGTCATGTGATCTCAAAGACCTTGTACAGAAATTTATACCTGAAGTCATTGGGAAGGAGATCGAGAAAGCTACAACGAGCATTTACCCGCTTCAGAATGTGTTCATTCGGAAGGTCAAGATACTGAAGGCCCCAAAATTTGATCTGGGGAAGCTCATGGAGGTACTCATTATCGTTCTCTCTATGCAGTCTCTGTCTGTGCCACTGCAATTGTAGAATGCCATTTTATTTGGAGCTTGAGTAGAAAGCTTACATTGTTGTCTAATTCTTTTGACTATTGGTGTTTGCAGGTTCATGGAGACTACAAGGAGGATGTGGGTGTTAAGATTGAGAGGCCTGCAGATGATGTCCCCATGGAAGGTGAACCAGAAGTTGTTGGGGCCTAAGAGAATGTGGCTCTAGTTTTGCTTTTTTAGAAATGGTTCTTTTTTGAGAAGATAAATGCCAGCCATTGATAGAGTGGATGGTATGGACTTGTGGTAGTTCTGATAGGTAATAGTTGCTTTCTGCATTTTCTGTTTGAGTTGATTGGTGACCAAACTAATTTATTTGGAGCACTATAATGAAATATGCTTAATCAATTCTGACTGCTTCTCTAAGTTTTTTATTTGATTTTTCTTGTGATGTCAATTTTGTCATCGATTTGTTGGTTGTGCTATCTATGAACAATTGATTTTCTTGCGTAGAAGCATGCTATTGGTTTGCAAACCTGTGTTTGGGTATGCTAGTATGACAGTAAATAAAACATGAATGCATGCTATTGGTTTGCAAACCTGTGTTTGGGTATGCTAATATGACAGTAAATAAAACATGAATGCAGCAGACAATGGGTTTGCCAAATTCTTCCCTGCTTGATTTGCTCTGTGGCGTCGACCATGGTTGTTGCAAGCAGTTATTGAAGGGTTAGTTTTCTACTCAGATATCTAATCACCCATTACAGCTGGGAAAGTGGAAAACCAAGGTCAGATCAAGGATTGAAGCTAATGCTTTTGTATGGGCACTCTCTACCCTGCTTTATTCTTTTTGCTGGTGGAGGTGTGCAACTCAATGTGTGGATGGCCCTGTTTTTTTGGGTAAACTTGTGGATGGTCACTCACCATCATCTTCTACGCCTCTTTTGATGACTTTATTTTTGGCCTGATTGTTGGTATGCGAGACAAGCTGCAAAAGCAGTGAAATCACCTGAAATGTTTTCGGGCAGGCTTGTGTTTCTAGTTCTGATAAATTGTAAGAAGGCAGCTTGATGAATTCTGCATCCTTTTTGAAATTCAATATATATGGTAACGAGCTCAAATTGTTCTCTACTGGTTGTGGGAAACATCTGAACTCAGTTTGATCCAATTTATATCATATCACGGAGGGCAGGGGCCATCAACTCCCCTCTGCGTATCTTGTCCGACCTGATTGCTTCCACCTCTCCGGCTCATTACCAAGCAGGTCTGTTTTAGTGTGTTTCTGACTCGGAGGATGTTGCATAAATTGATCTCCTAGAATCTTCTCAAGGCTTCACAAAATATTCTGTTAATCCACACATGCCACGGTAGCTGATGTGGGCAGCATTCTCTATTAGAACTTTCAAATGTAATCATGAGATGTACGATAGTTAACTGGCTATTTTTGGATCACTATACGGCACCACATCATTCAGAGATATTCACAAGAACTAAAATTCTTGAAGCGAAATAAATCTGAAGAACATATTTAACTAATCAAAGAGTTTCATGTTCAACTAATCCGAGGGGTTGAGTCCGCTTGACTTGTGTCTGTATCCACAAATCCTTGCAATTACGATGCACATGGTAAGGAATAGGGTGGACCATTGGCAGGGGGTGTCGATATTCTACGGGCTGTGGAGCTTGTGATTTGTAATCCACCGAACTCGCCCAGATCCAGCTTTCTTTCAATGGCAGCAAATCTTTCCTATACAAATTTATAAATCTTTGCTATTATAGCACAGGCCAAAGCGTAGACTAATGGATGCACCCCACCGTGACTACTTTCCAACTACCCATTTCAACATTTGGACGCAAGAAAAAAAAAAAACCCTCTTGCTGACACTGCATTTGATGGGGTTATTTTTGCAAGATGCTCTTCCTGGTGTTATTTTTGCATTATTCTCGACCTAATTTTCAAAACAAATTAAACCTAATCTGATGTAGGATTGTTATTGATTAGACCTGTGTTCAAGTTTTGGAGCTGAATCAAATATGGGTTGGATTTGACCTACACAAATCTTTGTCAAAATCATTGTGTTAGCTAGTCTTCAATAGAGAAAAAAGTCCCTGTACTTGAATCAGCACGCGCGCGCGCGCACACACACACATATATATATTTATTTATTTATTGGTTTGAATTGCTGGATTTACATCGTGAGCTGTTTCTTAACTCTACTAGCGGCCCATCGTCCGCTGCCTCGCCGGTGATAGTGGCCAGCCAGCACAAGGAAGAAGAGAAGAAGATCTCAAAAAAGATAGGGTATGATCCATGGCAACTCGACTTGAACCATGGTTAACTCCCTAACTAGCAGCCACACGTTCTCAGGAGTCCTGGACGACGGCGAAATTCGAACGAATCCGGTAGTCGGTGGCAGCGAAACTCAGAAGAAGGATGCCGAAACAGGGAACCCCTGGTTTGGAAGGTATTCCGGTGATTTGCTAGCTTAATTCAATGTGAACAAAAGCCAAGACAACGGAGAAGGAGAAGAGGATTAAGGATTCTTACCTCGATCTGGCAAAGCCTCCGTCGGCTCTTTTCGACGAGGAATCGAGGAAGAAAGCTCAGAAAGAGGGCTTCGAATCAGTGGCTATTCTCGACCATTCTAGTGGAGAAAATCCAAGGAGGGGGAGGGGAATTAAATACCCGAGATTCTAGAGTTCAAGTCAAACTTGGATTGTTCTCGGGAGGTCTCCGACCCTATCAGAATCGGAGGAGAGAAGAAGACTCTTCCGCCTGAATCGCGCCACTGTGCACGGTTAGGCTGCGCTTGGCCTCTTCGGGCAGGCCCACAAGCCCACAGAAATTGGGTTGGGGGCTGGGCCAGTTACTCTGGGCCGGCCCACAAGCCCAAAAATCCGAGTTTTTACAACAGGACTCTAAACCACAAAAAAGAGAAAAAAGCGTAACTAGGACATTGTACAAATATCTACCTCATTAAATGTAACAACCGAGTATCTCACCCAAAATGGCTAGCCGGAAGGTATTATTTGGATTCCTTGATCCTGTAAAAGTACCCAAGATTTATCCAGCGAATAACCGATGTGGGACTAAACACACGCCCGCACGGGTCCTCCCATACTCTTTCCGTTCAAGCCCTGACGTCCTCGTTAGGCTAAGAATTCAAATCCATTCAAATCTAATCACAAATACCAAGATCAGCTCGTGGTCAATCCCAATGGATCCGTGTCGCAGTGTCCCCTAGTCCATATAGGTTATGGGCTAGGTCCGCTCTAATACCATTTGTAACAATGTAGGATCTTACCCAAAATGGCTAGCCAAAAGGTATTATTTGAATTCTTTGATCTTGTATAAGTACCCAAGATCTATCCAGTGAATAACTGATGTGGGACTAAATACACACTCGCACAGGTCTTTACATTACTCTTTGTTGTGAATGATGACGAGGAAAGCCTACAAAGTCATCATCCCATCATACACCCTCATGGTCTCACGCACGGAAACCATTGGATGAGTAAATAATAGATGATAGTGGAACATTCTATTTATGCATCCCTTGTATTAACTAGATGATAACAAAATATTCTACTTATAATCATTTCCGATTCTCACATTTAACCGATCCCTTTAACCTATGCCCCTACACTGATGGTCCCCAAAATAGCCCCGTCTTGAGTGAGAAGAGGGCAAAGTATGGAAGAAGATGAAGTGAGAAAGAAGAGACCAAGTTTAAGAACCATTCATGGTTAAGGTAAGAGCATTTTTGTCCTTCTAAACTCTTAACTAGGTTTGGTCAATGAAGATTAGCGGAAGAACTGATTTGTATAAATGGAGAACTTTATAAGGATTTTATATAAATATGAAAAGGACAATGATTACTAGGCAAATAAACAAGATTTTAAGAAATAATTTGTAAAAACCCTTTAATTTAATGTATTTCGATGCTTAAAATTTTGGTTGGGTGGTCGGTGTTTTTTGGAGCCATACACATGGCCAGGGTTCAAACCCATTTTAGAACAAATTTTAGTAGGCTACTTTAATGTTGAACATGACATGTGGCCTTATGGAAGGTGAGGGGAGTGGGCGTTCATCCGAAGAGGTTAAAGGAAGTGAAAGAGAGGAATATGGCAGGGGCTCGACTCTTCCCTCTTTCCTTCCAAAATTGTCACTCTAGGGGCCTCTTTGGAGCTCTGTAGTTGAAGTTATACTACAAGTTAAGTCGTATTGCAACTTAAGCTATAATATAGTTGACTTATAAGGATGCTCACTTCTTATGCTTGGAGGAGAGTTTGGGAAAAGATATATTTCTGACAAACTTTTCATTGAGCAGCTTGTGAACGGATGCCAAGTTGGAGCACTCGATATACATGGAGATAATAGTGTTCTATATGAAGTTAGTATCGAAGCCGCAAGTGACGAGGCCTAAGTGTGGAAGGCAGTGTAGGCATTGAGGAGATCAGAGAAGGTGAAAGAGAGGGGCGGAGGGAGTAGGAGGTAGTAGAGGAGGAGGAAGAGAAGAGCGACACGGTGGAGATCTGAGGTGGTTGTGGCCCTCCCGAAGGTAGAGGAGGGAAGGGAAAGAAAGGAGGAGGTGGAGAGACATGTTGCAATGAAGTTTGAGGAGAAGGAGGCAATGGTAGCCTCTCGAAGGTAGCAAAAGCTCGCGGTGGCATTGAAGGCAGTGGCGAGAAGGAACTCAGGAGCAAGGCTAGGGAGGAGATATGAAGAGGAGGAGAAGATTTTTTTTTTAATAAGATACCAACTCAAGTGGCTCTAACTTGTTTCGTAGCTATTTTGATTGCAAATCGACTTACTACAAGATAACTTGGAGTTGCAACCCAACGAGTAACTCAACTTATTATGCAATTTGAGTTATAGGCATCCAAACAAGTGAATTGGCTTGCACTTGCAACTTGAGCTGCATATGGCTCCACTTGTAGGATTCCAAACAACCCATAAATAATATCTTTTTCCTTCTCTAATTGCAAAATATTCAGTGAAAGGGTAAATAAATCCATCCTTCTAAATCAAAATCAAAGGCAAATGCGATTAGATGAGTGGGGCAAATCGTGATAGTGTAAAAAGCTTAATATATAGAAGCATGACTGACCCTGATAATATATTGAAGCATGAAATAATATGAAAAGCAGCATCTTACTGTAAATGTTTAACAAATATGAAGGATAATAATAACACAAGCATGTTGAATTCGAAAATGGAGCAGCAACTACGTGTTTTAGAACTCATAACTCTGGAATATGTCAATAATTAAAACAAGAAAACTAGATAAGTTCAAATCATACAAACCAGAAAGTTCTTCACACTGCAGACAACTGAAAAAACATAAATAGTAGAAAAATACAATACATTAATTATGATATCTTGCAACCCTTATTGCAAATCCTAGCAAACAGAAAGCATAATATCCATCATCACCAATGCATTAAATACCATCATTTCTGAAGCAATCCGAAAAGCAAGGCGTATAGACAAAAAGACCTAGAAGGCGGCCATGACCGAAGGCACAAACCTCTTCCAAGCGAGCATTGTTCCAGTTGTAGGCGAAGAGTTTACGAAGAACTTGTAGATAGACAATATTTCCATCCGGATGGAATGCCGATATATCAAAGTAGCCAATGGAAAACGGGGATAACTGATGCAGAGCCATCTCACCTTGATTCATCTCAACTATGGTTTTGATATCAGCACGATGCTTCAAAATCCATTGGTTATTATCTAAATCCTTGAGAACCCAAATTTGCAGTTCAGTTTTACCTTTATGGGCATAATGCAGGTAACCCCCAGAGAGCCCAATACATCGGTTCTGAAGGGAAAACCTCATGTGTCCGTGGTCCGTGGAACTTGGTAGCTCGATCCTCCGATGAACCTCTCTCTCAAGATAAACTGCCATGAGAAGGTTGTGAGTATAAGCTAACTTGTAAATAATTCCTTCATGGTAGACCCCCGGTGAGCGGAGAATTCGAACGGAATCGTTGTCCCACAGTGGTTGGCACTCGCCCCACTTCCCCGTCTTGGATGAATAAGTTTCAAGCTCGGTTGATCCCCGACTTTTCTTGAAGTGAATGACATGGTAGTGAGGCGAGCGTCGGGGATCGAAAGCCAGCACTAGTTTTCGAAGTCTTCCAAAACGTTCAGGGAGAGCAGCCCATTTCTTAGTGGCAGGGTTGCAGACAAAGTATGTAGAGAGAAGTGAACGTGGATTCCATGTGCTGCAGAGAATCAAACCATTGGAACAGTCCACGATCCGAATATTTTCAGGAGGTGCCAAGAAGCTGAGCGTAGGTTCAAGCGTGCAAACGGTTGATAGTTTGATGTATGCGCTGGTCGACCTCTTGAAGAGAAATGGCGACCGGTCGGGGAGTGCAGGTCTCACGTTGTAGAAGAGACCGGACACAGTGCATGGGAGCTTGCTCTGATAGAAAGGGTCAGAGGTGAGGGCGAGCCATGACTTGGAGACGCATTGGAATCGGAAGAAGGATTTCGCAGGCAGTCGATAGAGGATCTCGGCCACAACATCCTCCGTTAATTTGGTTGCAGGGCGATTCCTTCTTCTACTAGTAGAGGCCATCTTCTCTCTCGGCTGGATCAATCCTCTTATCAGTTTGGGAGAGCTACGGAAGGAGCTTTGCCTCTTGTCTCCAGGAAGCCTCTGTGATCGTAGGCAACGAATACGGCAAAATAGTAGAGGATGGTTGACTTAATGGCAGAAAAAGGCCAAAGGATGAAAGCTCTCATTCTTTTTTTCTTTTTTTTTTTTCGTTTGGTAACAAAGATGAAAAGTTTTTAATTTTCCTCTGTGATGGCAGACAATGAATACGGCGAAATGATCGAGGATGGTTCGACTTAAAATAACAGGAAAAGGCCAAAATATGAAAGTTCTTTAATCTTCCTCTTACGTGCTGGTGAGGCTAGGACATATCTTGAAATGAGCTGATCTGATCTAGATATACAATCATGGATTGGACACGGTCCAAAGGGAGACCTGTAGGAGCTTTGGATCCACTGGTCTACGATTAGATCTAGTACAACCATACTAGATAGACAACCCACCCAAATAAGATGTTATATAAAAGGTACCCCATTCAATAATTGTAGGATCTGAGAAGGGTTAAAGATATACGGTTTTGCTCTTGTATATAGGGAAACTGCTTTCATATTTCAAATTCTTAATATTCAGACCACGATGAAGCAATTTTACCATTGCACTAGAGAGCTCTCCTATAGAAATTATATGGCACGGGTCAAAGGATGGTGTCTAGAGGACTCGCATGTAGATTGGCCCTTTCCCTTCTATGCATCTAGGTGCAAATATTTTTGATGGCAGGCTTAGTTGTGCTGATTTCCAGTAATAAATACAGGCTAAGCTTGCTGGATGGAAGTCGAATAGTTTATCTTGGGTGGGCAGAATTACCTTTTGGCTAACAATATTTTGAATATTGTTTCTAATCATTGGCTTACATGCTCTTGGATCCCTGATATTATTCTTGACAAAGCCGGTTGGGTTCTGAAAATTTATACGTGATAAGGGTTATACTAGGAATGGTTACCACCATGTCAACTGGAATGTTCATTTGACTAGCTAAGGATAGAGGTGGCCTTTCTATGAAAGATCTGAAGATCACTAAGACTGACTTCATCTACATATTTTAAATGATCTAGCTAAATGTTGGAGCAGAAGTTTAAATGGATACTTCAAAATATCTTACTCCAAGTCCTGCATCCCATTAGCAGTTTGTAATCTAATTGGGCATATTCTTCGTATGTGATCCCCCTTTCCCCCTTGACTGTAAGGGGCTTTTGAACTGTTACTGCCTACGTTAATGTAAAGACCATTTGGGGCTGAGTCGGATTTTAAAATTGGACCCATTTTATTTTTTGGATTGGATCTGAGTTTACTAAATTCGGATCCGATCTGACTCGATCTATTTAATTTTTAGAAGAATTTTGAAGTTCGAATCCCACGATCCGAATTCGGAATGACAGGTATTGTCATGGAATGAAGGATGTGGGTGAGTACTGCTTCTTTTCACAGGCCTCAGGAAGTGAGAAGGAGAGCTCATGGCAGTTCAGGCAACTAGGGATGAGTTCACTCGGAGATACCAAATAGGGGAGTTCTGCCCTGCGGCAGAGCACTTACTCTCACTGTGGCAGGGACGCAGAGGAGAAGCAGCAGCACTGCTTTGTTCTAGGGGCTGATTTCAAGCTGGATAGGCCTCTGAAGGTGGAGAGGGAGCAGGAGGAGGGCCAGAGGCCTCTGCGCCACTTCTTCAATGAGTGGCCGCAGAAGACCAGAGACTTATGGGTGGATTTGGAATGGGAGAACTCCAACCAGGCGGCTGCCTACTCCAAGACCTGGTTCTCAATCTCCATCCCAATGTCCATCATGACTTTCCCGGTCACCGGTTCCGAAATCCCAATGGTGCAGTCCTCATGGCCTACTGATCCCTCCATCTCAATACATTGTTCCTTTCTTAGGCCCTTGCTCAACCTAAGAAAGCATGAACTGGTTACTCGTAATCTTATTTTCAACACCAAAGCATTGACTTTACATTCTTGGCCTCTTCCACATCACAGAAATTAGTGAAGAGTGACAATGGGGGCCTATTTATGTCAATCAAATGGATGTTCAAGAAGTGGAAGTAGTGATGAGCAGGAAAGTAACTCATGCCGGACTGCTTCAAACCAAAACTAAGAAAGCTATAACACTAACAAAGCACAAAACCAAGAATCCAGCTACCCTTCCAAAAAAATTTCATTAAGCAATACTAGTGCAAGAGACATAAATCTATCCGAACAAGCTTCGAACCAGGCCCAAATATTTTGGGTTGGAACTAGATTATACATAGATCCGACCCGACCCGAATGATCTATTGGATCAAAAATTGTAGCCATGGATCCGATCTAACCCTACTCAATCTTCTATTGGGTTGGGTTTGGATTCAAAATTAGGATCTGAATAAGAAATCGGATTGGGTCGAAGTTATGATCCGATCCGATCCGACCTATTTGCACCTATAGTAGCGAGAGAATAGTAGTTATCCCATCCTACTTGAAATGCACCACAGATGCTTATTTTTTGCCCTCCTTTTTGCTAACAGCTGGAGATGTATACGCAGCGAGCAGGAAATACCCACTATTAATTCTTAAAAGCAGCTCCTGGCATAGATCCATTACCCCAGTTGTCACTGAAGCACCACATACTTTTCAGTGATTGGTCGCTAATCTGTAGACACAGCGCTCTTGCAGATTTCGCTGCTATTTGGACTAAGGTGAGGCATGTTCCCAATCATCTGGTTAACCTTTAAACCCTCCTCACACCTTTCTGGTTCTCTAGTAATGGAAGATGACAAGAAGCTTGGCACGAAGTTCTTTCTATTACACTGGAAATCTGGTATCATGGGCAAATACTTCAATTGGCTCATGGCTTAGGGGAATAAAGGAATGAAGGAACAATGAGATTGCTATGGGGCCCTACACATTTTAGGTTCTTAATGCTGAATATTCTCCCATTTAGTATTCATTGTTCTACTTACGTAACTGATCACTTGAGCTTGCTACTTATGTAAATACTTTTTCATCCTCAATAAATGCTGCGTGGCTATCTACTTAGCCTCCTTTACCATCAAAAAAACAAACAGCTCAAGGACATCTCGAGCTTCCTAGTTTGTATCTTTGGGCGGATTGTGTAGCGTTCATGGTTCATCGTAGCTAGTTATGACAAACCCAATCATTTTAACATGTTTAATATATGGAATCTTGATTCGTTTTGGTAAATGAAAATAGAGTGAGATATTTGAAATTTTGGAGTGTCATTTAGTCATGATTCCTAATCTTCTTTTATTTTTATGTATTTGAGGCTTGTAGAGAATTTTGGACACATAATGGGAGGTAGCCCTCCCCCAGCTACCACTACAGCCCCACTTTATGACAAGAGAGTTGTTTTGATTGCAAGTCTCTCCACCAGGAGATAGACCTTGCAAACAAACTGCTAGTACATTCCATTTGACTGCAACTTGACTATGCATTAGTCTCGAGAATATCTTATCTACCTGTGTAAAAAGAAATACAATCTTAGACAAACTTGAACGAGTCAAGTAGACGGTAGCATGATGTTTCTTAAAAAAAAAAATCAGTTGAATAATGGATAGATTAATGCTTTTGATCCATTGTTAGCTTAAGTATCAGTATTTGTTTCATTTCTTTTATTTAAAACCATCAACAACTCAAGCAAAAAGTTCCATCATTTTTTAGAATTTTGGAACGGGGAAGTCAAGACTTGCTAGTTCTTGTCAAGCCAACGGTGTCAACCCCTAAAAAGAGGGAATAGAAAGCTAGCAGGACAGAGGAAATGCTACAGGTTAGCTCATTTTCGCCGGCTAATAGGAAAGATACCGAAAGCTTCTCTCACTAGACTTGTTTCAAAGAAACGGTAAAGACATTATGGGCTCGTTTGGTTCGCAGAAAAAGAAGAGTAGAAAGTGTGGTCAATGGAAAAGTAATGAGATGTCTCTTGTTTGGTTGGAGTTTTCAAATGAGAGAGACGGAAAAGTTGTATTCCCATGAAAATATGATTCCTACATTTCATGGAAAAGTCTTTCCCATGAGAAACATAGAAAGATTACTTTCCCATGAGGCGGAAATCACTCCATTTTTACTTTTTCTCAAAAAAGCCCTTCAGCATTAAAGAGGCATTAAAGACCTAATTTTTATTAAGGGCATAATAGAAATTATACATAACTTTTCTAGGAAAGTGGATGGCTAACCAAACATAAGCACTTTGAAAATTTGTCACTTTCCCATTGTCAACCAAACATGCCAAAAGTACTTTCCTAGATATCCTCTTCCTAGAAATTTGTTTCACAGGAATCATATTCATAGAAGGAAAAATACTTCCCGTGAACCAAACGAGCCCTACATTTTAAGTTATAGAAAAAAAACACGTTACATTCTAAAATATTTTAGTGATGATTGAGACCAAACTGATGTCAACCAAACGACTTAGAGGAATGATGGTATATTATTGCACTTGCCAAAAAAAAATGAAAATGGTTTATATAGTTAGTTGCCATTGCTCTCCTTGGCCCCTTAAAAGAGCTAGAATTTCTACAAGGTGAAAAAAAGGGTTCTCTTTTCATATATATATATATATATATATATGAAATTGTATGTCTATCGTCATAAATTTATTATTTGCAACTAGACCCCCATCAATTAGTCTATTTACATGTATATCCTTATAAATATTTGAAATTACACAGATACCTTTGCAGATTTGTTACTTATATGTATATCCTTATAAATTATTTTTCTGTATATATACTCTCACAAATTTACTATTTGTTTACATATACTCTCATCCTTTTATAAATGAATTCTTTTTGTATGTCTTTCTTTATTAAGTTAAGATAAAAGCATATATGCAAAAAGAAGCAATTTACAAGAGCACACGTGCACAAACAAATATCTTATAAGAATATACATATAAGTAGTAAATTTATAAAAGTATTTATATAATTTTAGATACTTATAAAGGTACATATACAAAAGAAATAATTAGTGAGGGCATAAATATAAATAGCATATTTGTCAGAATATTCATATATTTTTTAGATAACTGTAAAGGTACAAAAGCAAAAAGTCGAAAAAAATCCTTAACAATTCATCGAACTCAATCATAATGGTCAAACAGTTTTTAGCAAAATTAGATTACGGGTTTGTTTATATAGGGTTAAAGTTAACAACCTTGCAACTCTGGCCAGGCAAAGGAGAAAGGTAGGAATGATGGACGGAATGGAGTGTTTTATCAAGCCATAGTTTGTTTCCCTACTATTCTAGCTGTTCAATTGATTATTCCAATGAATACCAGCTATACATTCTGACTAATTATTCCACAGGAGTGGCATGTATTTGTTTCAGCTTCTGTTCTCAATTCCTTATTTACCACCATATAGGATCCAAAACAATCTACCGAAGATGAAGTACAGACAAGCAAAAAAGAAAAAAAAAATTCTTTAAAAGCAATTTTTTTGGAATTTAATTTTTATAAATAAAAAGTATTTTAACTTCTACACCACAAAGACCATGAACCAAACTATAATGATCAGGTTATTGGTTGAAATAGTCATTATGTTGCCAACCTATATTTGGAAAGAGGTTCTGCAAAGATCTAAATTAAAAAAAAAAAAAACATATTGAAAAATTTAGGGCCTAGAATAAAATGGGGATACCACTAGATCAAGTGTTCAGGGAATAGCATTCATGAAACTGATATGTTGATTAACTGCAAAAAATCTTATGTATTATTGTTTCCAATGGGTAAACTCTAGGATTTCCAAAAGCCAGATAATAACCTGAATGATACTTTCAGAGGCATTTGAGCAAGTTGTTTTTTGCAATGTTCTTCAAAGGACCACAGGATTGGTGCTTCAACAAATATGCTGAAATAATAATGTACATAAATCACATGAACTTACAAAAATGCAACCAAAGCATGAACATATGCTTTCATGATTTGATCTTAAAAAGAGATACAGCAAATTAACTTGCTTCTTCCAAAACGAAAAAGAGGCAAATAATTAAGGGAAACATTTTCATGTTTGAATTACATTACAGCTGAAGGAGACTGCTCTGTGGTATAATGTGACAAATTACCATTTAACTGCAGGAACTAATTTTGTTGGTCGTCAAAAATACTCTCCTGAAAAGAGTATGATAAAGTTTGTCACTGAAACGCCTGACAGCATGTGTATAACAACATTTTGCTATCTCTTTATCTTCTTTGGCCTTATTCGCTTGATAGCCATGAAAGTTACAGCAGCTGAGAGAGAGTACCTGAAGACACATTATCAGTGTCAGATCAGATTTGAATAGCTCAGATCTGGTTAACATTTAGTAGGTTTACACGAAGAGTCTTAGAAACAGAAACAACCCCAAACCACATCTTCAGATATTGACATAAATTCAATCAAATTCTTTATTAGATTTTCTTAGTGAATAAGGTACAACAAGACTTTTGATCTGTGCTACATGGACACTTGTGTCTGGCTCCAAGAATGCGATATGTATCGGGCACATATCTCTCTATTATTTCAGCTTTTACAAATAGATGGAAAATTTGACTCTTCCAATAATGAGTTCAACCCGGGCACATGTCTCTCTATTATTTCAGCTTTTACAAATAGAAGGAAAATTTGACTCTTCCAATAATGAGTTCAACCCACCATAAATATGTTAAAAGTGATTTTTTTCCCTTTTTAGAGATTGGTTAAGGACATAGATGTTGAAATAACTTTGAGAGATACCCTTTTTTTAGTACCTCTAATCAAATTAAAAAGTTTGAGAAACACATATACTGAAAGATCCTAACAAATAATATCTTCTAATATTTTCTTTTATACAAAATTTTAAAAAATAAAATTGTACAATATTTATAAATAATATATAATTTAGTTGAAAATATTTTTTCTCTGTATCCTTGTATCCTCTTTTTTATCTCTTGCCGAGTCAAACGACATGTGTCCAATTCTCATATCCATATCCATGCAACACTGCTTTTGATGTATGAGCTAAGTCTCTACATGACCTTTCATGGGAAAGCTATTGTGTTTTGAAAAGAAAAATACATGCACAGATGAATATTCACAACTGATGAAGTTGATTTACTTTCATGTCTCTTGCATGATGACCCTAATGTTACAGAACCCTGCTAAATGGCTGTTTACTAATTAAGATTAATGCATGACAAAAAAATGATTTCAGATTCCAGAAAGAAGGTTAGGTCTTCCTATTCAGCATCCAAAGAGGCCTCCCTAGGCAAACTGGTTTGCTCTTCCACAGAAATGGAAGAACAAATTCAAGTAATAGATAGACACAGGTTTTTTTTCATAAAAAAAAACTTTGTGAACCTTAAGAAAATTTGAAAAAGAAAACTCAGCAGACCATAACAATTATATGTGGAAAAGGTTCAACAGTTTGTGCATAATCACAAACTTGAAATTGGTGATTATCAAGCAAGTGCACCATTTATAGTTCAATGAATTGTGACATCACTTGAATAAAGTTTCAAAAATAAAATAATCATATTATATCATAATGATATACATATGCCAAAAGACAAAACAAAGAAACAAACGAAATAATGCACATGAAGCACCAAATCTCAGCAGTTCTAGTTTAAAACAAATGATTTTATTTTGTTTCTTTTCAAAATTAAGGCATCAAAAACTTGTGGATGAAAATATAGATGCAAGCGACGATTAACTTCTCAATGAATTTGAAGCTTTTGTCTATCTTGTCCTATGCCATGAGGAATCCTCCAGAAGTTTGAATAACTTTCAAAAAGTGAGTAAACACAATCACATCACTCTTGTATATATCAGAGTTGAAAGCATAATGGTCCAGCAAGAGCAGTTAGACCCTGGCCTCATCATCCATAGACCAGAAACCAAATGATACTCCAACGTCCAAACACCACAGGTATAGTTTTAGGGAAGAATTGGCACCTTCTTCCTTTTTTGTTGTTGCTGTCAAATATTTTGCACATATCAACAAAGTTATCTGTTTTTTTTTGAATTTATCTCCAACAGTCATAACATGTCAATTCTCTAGATATACAAATTCTATTTTGTCGAATTTCCTTGTCTAAAGTTCCCCTTAATGTCCATCATTAATCCAGTTCTTCAGTTTCCAATAATCCTTCAATTCCCAGGAGAAGGGACCATTCTTGTAAAGAGAGACATCTCCTGCCTTTATTTGCCCCCCTTCTCTAGTTTGGAACACTTCAAGGACCATTAACACCACAAGATCACCACAAAACATTCCTTAACCTGTAGCAGACCCTTAATTTTCAGAGCATCGATGGGCTCCACCATTCCAAGTTGGATTGATCAATAAAGATCTTTTCCTCAATCTATTTTGTCTTTTGCTATTAAGTGTACCTTCCACTGCAATAGTCTTTACAGGTGTCTCTGATAATGCAATTCTGAATTCTGCTTTCCACACAACTAAATTCTGATTATCCCTAAAAACTGCCTTCCCTGATTTCTCATAAAATCACTGCACTTGGACATCACAGTGCACTCCCTGGTACTTACGAACACTGTAATTGCCTGCCTTAATTGCTCATATAATCACTACACTTGGACATTGCGCTGCACTTTTTGGTACTTTCAGACACAGTGTCCAGCTGTATCAACCAGTACCTGACACAGGTAAGGAGATACCATTTTTAGATGTTGACTCTTCCATGCATTCCAAGTGAGACTTTAATATACATACATACAGTGAAAAGTCAGAAATTAACCTTCTTTATTAAAATACAGTACAATGCCAAAAAAAACCAATATCAAGTATCATCAGCTAGTTAACTACTATGGTTTCAACATATTGTATTAGATAAAAGTGTCGTATGCCAGACATTTTGAAGTGTCAAACAATTTAACATCCTTTATATGCTTGGAACAAGTGCCCACTATTTTGTAACATCATAAAGTTAAGTGTCAGCGGCATGAGGCATGCCCACCAGTAGCCAGAAAGCACTTTCCATGCCGCATGACAAGAGATGTGCCATGCAGCGGACTGCAATAGTCCCTCGGACTCGAAAAGTGTTAACGAAAATGGCTGATCCAATAGCAGATTCCGCTGTGTTGGCCTGGTACCCAACTGTACCAACCCAATGCCAATACTGATCAGCACAAGCCAACATTGGTCGGCACTTGAAACCATTAACACTACTTTAACATAGAACTACTGCCTAATATCATAAAATATAGAGTAAAAGTTACAGAGAACCAATTCACCCACCTATGGTTGATTGGGGCCCCCAGTGTGTAATCAGATCTTAAAGATACAAAGCTTCTCAGCAGAAAAATCCAACCCAAAAGACCTACAAGGCCTAGCAGCAACAACAGAAGTCAAATCATGAATACATCATTTCAATTTGGGACTTGGCAACTAGATCTACGAAAGGATCTTATATTTGGACCAGGCCGTTTCTTTCAATGACTGCCTATAAGGCCCCCAGTGTGTAATGGCCCTTTCTTTCAATAGGAAATCCCCACTACTACTCCACAAGCAATGCTTGGCTATAAGCTACCTAGGGATCTTATATTTGGACCATGATCTCCCCATACCCTAGGACTACATTTATGTAAATCCTTCATCACAAGGAAAATTCCAAAACTTTGCTTCATCTTCCATTTGTGCCAAATACCCTTGCACACGACAATCACCATGCTATAAGCTTATCAATTACCAAACGACTCAATAGATTGCCCTGTTCAGTTGCTTGATGAAGCCCCTCTTCAGACCAGTCACCTCTTTGTGACCCACCTCACAAGCTCTAGCAAAGAACTGAAAAACAAAACCTTCCTCACCTCCTCTACAGTCCGCTCATTCCATGCCCCTTGAACCTCCAATACAAACCCCTAGCAAGATTATAATACATATTTAAAGGTTGCTGCCCTCTCACCAGCCAAATCCTCTCTCCCTGAAGGACCTTCTCCATTACTAGAAACTGAGGTAAATATATACACTAGAAAGTCGATAACAAACATCACCAAACAAGTTTTGCATCTAGTCCATATGTAATTTTGTATCTTTAAGTTTGTCGACATCAGATGGTCCACTTGGATATAAAGCAAGAGAAACCCTGATCTGATTAGTGCACTAGTACTTGAAACCTTGTTAACACTACTTAAACATAGAGCTACTGCATATATCTTAAAATATAGAATAAAAAGTTACTGAAAACCAATGCACCTATGGACCCTATGGTTGATTGGGCCCAGCAAAGTGTAATTAGATCTTAAAAACAGAGAAGATTTGAGATTGAATCCAATCAAAAAGACCTACAAGGCCTAGCAGCAACAACCAAAGTCAAATCATGCATATAGCACTTCAATTTGAGATTGACACCTAGATCTACCAAGTTGTATGCTTAATGGCCCTTTCTTTCAATAGGAAATCCCCGGCTACTGCTCCACTAGGGCTCTTATATCTGGACCATGATCTTCCCATACTTTAGAACTAAATTTATTAAATCCCCCATCACAAGAAAAATTCCAAAACTTTACTTCATCTTCCATTGGTGCCAAATACCCTTGTACATGACAATCACCACATTAGAAACTTATCAATCACCAGAAAAGATTGTCCCATTCAGTTGCTTGATGAAGCCCTTCTTCAGACCGATCACCTCCTTGTGACCCACCTAGCAAGCTTTCGCCATGAGCCGAAACATAAAACCTTCCTCACCTTCTCTACAATGTGCTCCTTGCGCCTACCTCCAATTCAAACCCCTCATTAGTTTATAACAGAGATTCAAAGGTTGCTGCCCCCTCACCAGCCAAATCCTCTCTCCCGGAAAGATCTTCTCCATTGACAGAAACTGAGATAAATATATACACTCGAAAGTCAATAACAAACATCACCAAACAAGTTTTATCCCAAGTCCGTATATAAATATTCTTATCTTTAAGTTTGTTGACATCATATGGTGCACTTGGATATAAAGCATGAGAAACCCTGATCTGATTAATGTACAAGT
Organism: Phoenix dactylifera; assembly: GCF_051530095.1. Taxonomy (NCBI): domain Eukaryota; kingdom Viridiplantae; phylum Streptophyta; class Magnoliopsida; order Arecales; family Arecaceae; genus Phoenix; species Phoenix dactylifera. Next base: position 6,063,017 of record NC_143196.1, on the reverse strand, counting down.
AGACTTGACTTTTCTAAATGATATTAGCAAATGGAATTAACCAAATAATCAAAGTTTTAAAAAAAACACATAAGACTAGCCCACTTTCTTTCTGCAACTTTATAACGTCAGGGAATAAAATCAAATTATTCCATAATAAAGGAGCATATGAGAGGTTGATTAATTATGATATCTTGATTTCCTGAATCAAACACCAAAAGTCCCTAAATGACCATTGTCATGAAACATAATCTACAAGCCCTATCCAAGCTACTTAAGATTTAAAGATTCTGCTTCGTTAAAAATGAACATCCCTGGAACTTTGCTCCAGCAATTAAAACGTAAGAGCAAGCACATGTGCACTTACACACATATCTGTGTTTTATTAATACAAAACTATTACTGCTTGAAATGACAGACATGGGTTTTATCAAGTGCCTGAAATAATAGATGAAAACATAAATAAAATGAATAACCAGAAGATAAAGGCAGGTGCATGTCGTAATGACTGTGAAATAAATTGCATACCAGGTTATTGTATAGTTAAGATGGTCCTGTGGCATGACTGAATAACGTATCAAGCTGTTGACATCTTTCGGAACAGGATAAGGATTAGTTGCACTAACATCATCATTTATGTCTTCAACGTAGACGGTATTCTCAGGCAGACCACAAGCACGAGCAATCATGGGAACATCAACATAAAACCACTGGCCACTGTTTGGATCATTAGCTGGAACAAATATGCTTGGTTTCTCACTTCCTCGAATTACTCCTATAACTCTTACAGGAGCCATGGCAGGCTCTTCAGCCTGCAAACTTGGAATTACAATTTGGGATAACCAAGTCAGCTTCTAAAACTTAACTTTAGACAGAGTGTCTCAAATATCAGTATTTACTTTATTACTAAAGGTGGTATATACATGTGTGTGTGTGTAAAAGAAGGGCATCCAAGTGCAGGAGGTTCCCATCACTGCAGCGTCTAGAAAGAGTCAGATGTCCGCAGCCTTACCACCGCATATGGAAAGGCTATTTCCATATTTCAAATCCATGACACCCGATCACAATGCAGCAACCATATCATTGCGCCAAGGCCCACCCTCTAATAAAGGTGATAGAAATGAATACATCAAAATATACGACGTGTAGTTACCAAATGATACATGCACGTATAAGCAGACAATATATTGCACACACCTTTTCCCCCTCCCTAGCATTTGACCTAACCTCAAGACATTTCAGATAATGCACATACACACACCCATACCAACACATGCATGTAGGAGCATAATATTTATGTATCAAGGATCGAAAAAAATGCTAGGTGTACTTGCTATGTGTCAGCCCTGAGTAGGTACAGGAGGGGCAAGTGTGCCTCTGAATCAGCCAAACGAGGACCATATCATTGTATTAAGGTATATCGACCCCATAGAGACCTTGTATCGCTCAGTACACTTTACAAACGATCATAGCATGCCAGCCAGCTATCAATATGGATAAATCATCGAGATTTGAATCCCTTGTATGTGTGATGAATAAGATATGATTTAAGCAAAATTTAGATAACGATGCAATAAGATACTAGGGGAAAAAGAATATCATTGAATTTAGCTGTATATTATACAACATATGTACCATGTCGACAACATGAATTGTAGGTTTTGGGGCTGTTTTGGTAATTGTCAGCTAAATCTATGTAAAGTTCCCACAAGTCTGGCAAGGGCTGGGAAGAAGAGGCCAGTTGGGGTGTGTGAGGGAGGGAAAAGTGGACAAGAAGAGGAAAGGCCACTGAACTAGCAATCCCAAGATTTTATGATGGGGATATTGGGACCATAAACCACTCAGCTACATGCTTTGCACTCTGCCTCTATCCTCTCCTTCATGCTTCTCAGCCAAGTGATGGGAATAGCATTTGCACAAGACCTAGGGATCCAAAAAGTCCAATTATTTATTACCAGTAATCAGAATAACCTATTCTTATTTTTAGAAGAAAAATTATAAAAGAATGGCTATTATATGATGTACATTAACATGATGTGCTTGAAACCCAATAACAGATATCAAATCTCAGGCCAGGTTTGTCAATAGGCATACCATATCACATTAATACAGGCATTCTGGGATCAAACAAATAACTAGATTAACGTCACAAATAAATCAATAAGTTAGTGAAAAATAACCTTGGAAACTGCAGGACTCTTAGACCAAAACTTCCACCAAACGTTTTTCTGAGTCTGCTTGGCATCTCCTAAATTTGAAGCTCTCTCAACATTCTGCGACTCTTCTAAATTGTCCCGCCAGCCCCGAGGGACCCATCCTCTGTTAACAAGAATGGGCAGCTGCAGGCTGACAAAACATTTATTAAAAAATTATATTAGAAAATTCAATGAATGAAAAAATTATTTTATCTAATCAAGACCATGCTAAAAGGTCATAATTAGTAATTGCTGCAATTCATGAAAGATTGCTGATATCCAACTTGATTTTCCTCAATACACAGGATCCATAATATAACTAAAATTGGTAAGGTTCCAACAAAGAAATAAAAAGTAAGTATTCCAGGAATTTTATATTTAATACATATTAATTGTGGAAATGTAACTCAAGCATTATATAACTTAAAGCAATAGCCGAATATCTCCTTCCAGTCCTGTATTAATCAGTAATAATAATAGACATATATTTACTATTTAGTACATGTCTTATCAACATGGTATTAGCTACACAGTATGTTTACTTGATTTATCATGGTTCTATGTTATTTGGATTTCAAATAGTACATCATCCATTTAAGATCATTACTGATCAAAATATGGAACCAAGTTTAAGCTCAGGTGAAGGTGATATACCAACTGATTGTTGAAGGTTCACTATTTCCAAGGCTTTAGGTGCACAAGTCTTCCACCATGGGTGCCCTTCTAGCTACAAAGCTCTTCCATGCTCTCAGTCACTTCTATGTCTTCTAATTGTTGCACTATGAGTGATTGCTGCTGAAGCTTTATCCAACAAGCTTCTTCTTAGGTTCGTGCACCTTTTTAATTTTTCATGCCTCATTTTAACTGGATAAAATCTTTTAAGGAAGATGCAAGCTTTGAATACTATGTGGAATAATTATGGCGCTGTCAAGCAGCAGCAATGTCTAATATTTATTTATTACAATTGCAACCATCAAGCAATCATATAATCTCTAGGACCAATATAAAATAAAATAACAATAAACAACTTAAAAATCACATTTCTAAGATCCGTAAAATAACCATAATAATCAAAAAATAAAAAATGATGAACCTATACTATACCGGTACGCTATCGATTGTTGGTATAGGATAGCACTGTACTAATTCAATAGAAGACCGGTATGGTACTCGGTATCGAGATTGGCAAATCTTACTTGAAATTGAAACTTTGACTCTAAAGCCACAGTATAACTTCAACATCCTAAAACTAAACCTGCAATGACCTTTGAATATTTGATTCAAACTGAAGTAACCTTGAAAAAAAAATTTTAACAATGTAATTTTTCGATCTAATAGAAAAAGCCCAAAGCGAAACCATGCCCCTTTTCTTCCATGAGGAACATGACCAAGGATATAAGTAGCAATGTCCATACCAGTCATACCATACTCCATCTGTATGGCAATAAGATAAATATGACCTTGCTATCAAGCCATACAAGACATAGTATATCACTGCCTTTTCTATTGTGGTGACACCAAGAGGCGTACCACATGTCAGAAGGATATCAAATTGTACTGGTAACTGGTAAGGAACCAATTTTGGTACTTCAGCACTTCTACAAGACCTTGCTAGGTTTAAGTCTAAATATCATATTTTTGGGGGAGCAAATAGTTAAAGAATCCCTTGCTAGAGAAAGAGTGCGAAGAGGTGTTTCATATTTTAGTGACATTTTTATTGGATCAAGATCATTTATATGTTGATTGTAGAGTTTATTTATTTTGTTCTTCCATTGAACATGCAACTGTCTTAGAGAAGAAAATAAAGAAGATTCAACACATCTTGATCATCAAGTCTCCAAACACAAGCAAAAGTATAAAAGCAGTTATTTTACTTCCCAACCTTCAAAACCTCAGGTTTTAACTCAACTAGCATGAAAGCACAACTCTTGTCTTGGAGTTTCAACTCATTTTCACTTATAAGTCATTGAATTTATTCTGACCTCCATGGCTTCACTGTGTATCCCAACAATCCAATATAACCATGTCGTCTATGAGAACCTGAACCCAAAAAGCATCCTAGACCATAGCTCAAGCATCTTGGACCTCAAGTCCTTCAACATAAACCAAGTTTCAAAGACTTTAAACCAAAGCCTGCTACAAGTCCAATAATTAGAATTAATTGGTTTTGCAAACAACTTGCTGCATATATTGTCAAGGTTGCCATGGGTAGGCATGAGCTTGAGTTAGAAAAATTCTTAAAAATCAATAGAATTGTATGTTCTCATACATATATAGAGAGAGTCATATATGGTTCATAGAAAGCACATCAAAAGGAAAAAAAATCTTGATAAACAGAAAGGTTGTCAGCTAGTTAACTTATGCAGTCACAAAATCTTTGATTTAATTGCTTTACTTTAACTTAATATATTTTCTGTTATGTGATTTAAATTAATAAATATTCCTAGAAGCATAAAATATTCCAGCATCAATTGGCATGTAAGAGAAAATGCTATAAATGAGCTTAGCTTCTCTCTTAGAGCAAATACTTTTCACCTTAAAGAAAGAATTAACTAAAAAAACTCAATGCTGTCAATAAATCAATAAACAAACCAGTCATACGAAGATGACTGCAAAGATACTATGAGCAACAGGCTGCCAAGGCTTGGAGATGATAAAAAGTGTTGCTAAAACCTTAGGATTCATAATCAGATCTTATGATCTAGATAAAAATGGGCCTAAGCAATGGTTCCTATCCTTGGATCAGGATCAATGTAGGATCAAAAGATTTAGATCCATAATGAATTATACATTCCTTTGGATCACAAATCCAGCTTGATTACGCTAATTACTTATTAAATCATGGGTAGGTCCTATGTGACTACATGGCTTTTAAATTACTTATCAACTAAGTGTTGAAAAGTAAATTTTAGCAAGTATTTTGTTGGAGTTCATGGAATTCAAAAAACAAGTTGTGGATATTTGTCTTTTTACAGCCATATGTTAAAGATTAGTCCATGTCTTTTCCTAATACATTTTATCTAAAAGGATAGTTAAATTGGTAAATCATATATAATTTTCTTGAATAACCAAACAAAATATTCTTTCATTAGACATGCTATATATAGGCCTATATTGGTCAAAATTAGACTTGTATTACGTACGGCTTTCTATTCTCCATACATTTACTTTATAGTTGATCCATACTTCAATTGCCGCATCGTATTCATATTTAGAAGGTTCTAAAATAAATCAGAAAAAATCTTACAATCTACGATCCAATCTAATCTTGCATCGGCGATTTACGACTTGATCTTGATCTTAACAATATTGATGATAAAGATTCTTCTTTGTGTTAGGTGGTTAAGGATAATCCTTGTTAGAGCATGGATGTTGGGACCATACTACTGCATCAATACAAGACTCTAAAAAGTCGTGAGTAAAGAGATGATGGTCATTGGAACATGTTACAAAGATGATAAAAGAAAGTCATGATGAAAGGCAATACACAAGGGTGGAATCCTATCCATATCAAATGCAAAGAGTATTACAAGTCTGATAAGAGAAAATGGTTTTTGCAGTTTCAGTCACTCAACAAAATTCAAGATATTATGAGCAAATGGCTACAGAGACTTGGACAAGATTAGGAGGCATTGGAGTGTTAAACATTTAAAGATAATTACTACTGGAAAATGGATGGTGGAACTGCCACCAACTTCAATATAAATTCCCAGTGCTTGGGAGGCAGTCTTAAACCAAAGAGATGAATATGATTGTTGCTGAGACATGTACAGAGATAATAATCCATGAAATCAAGAAATGTTTGTACAACAACTGATGTTTATTCATCTTGCATTTTTTTCTTAACAAAAGTTTTCTAAATACTTTATAGTTGTCACAAAGACATAGCATCATGGAAAAGGAACAAAAGGGGTGGTATGCAGATTGCATGGACAATGACAACACTAACAAGATGGTGGAATGGAAAGGCAACGACTTATGTTTCCTCAAAACTAACTATGCATAGTTTACCTTAACAAGGGTAATATGTCATTCATTACAAAAAACATAGTTTTGTTAAAATCTATAAAACATAAAATACTACAAGCAAACCTCAAACTGAAATAGAATCTAAAACGCATTTGGCTTGATAAACAGAATGGAGTGAAATCGGTTCTCTTAATAAAATTAAAAAAAAGAGAGATAGAAAGTAAGATGACTTACCTGCCAGGATCAGTTGCCCTTGGAATCAAAGGGGTGATGACATAATATCCATTCTCAGTTACACCAGAGATGCTTCGAGAACGAGGGCCGACATAAATAGACTTGGTCTCATCAAAATAACCCTCACAAATAACCCTTCTGAATTCCGACGAAGCTACGTCATGATCCAAAGAATGTATCTCATTCCACATTATAGGCTCCGTCTCCAATCTTTTCCTCCTGTAATCCAGCATCTCTATCTGCCACAAATAAAAAATAAGAACAATGACAGCGTTGTATATATAGATCAATCAGAACCTCAAAAGAGAGTCTTTATAAATCATAACAAACTAATCTAAATAAAATTCAACAAAATCCAAATAAAACATAAAGAATGTGACCTTCTCCTGTCTGCGGAAAAGTTGCCAGGTTCCAAGGCCAAAAGTGATAGCACCGGGGAGGAAGAGCAGCAATTTGGACCATCGTCCCCTTTCTTTCTCTGGATCATGAAGAGACGGCCATTTGAGAAGCATAAAGGAGACATGGATTCCAATAGAAGATGTCGAGGGAGTTCGAGAGAGGAATAGATGGAGAAGAGCGAACCTGGAGCTTGGGATGCGGATGGACCTGCTACGGATGCAAATGATGGTGGTGGTGGAGGTGGTCGAAGAGTTGCTTCGGAGGCGGAGAAGGCGGAGAGAGGGAGAGCTGGTGCCCAGTTTCGGGGTTTGGAGAGGAGAAGTCGGTGAAGTCTTAGGGTTTTGGAGAGCGAGGGCGCCATGGGGAAGAAGGCATGCTCCGCGCTCACTGGGAGGAATAAAATTTCCAGAGGCGGTCCTGTACGATGCATCACACAAAGGACTCTCTAAAAGTGCCGCATCATCTACACGAGAATCTCAAAGCACGAAACATAACGAGAATCTAAAAGTGCCTCCTCCCTTCTTCCAGTCCCATCGCTGGCAATGGAGGCTGAACCCTTTCGGCTCAACTCTCAGATGACCGAGAAGACTCTGACCTAAAGACTTTTTGCTATATAGCTATTAAAGCTATAAATGCATTAAAACCCCTAAATAATTTTTAAATATATTTATTATTGTTATTAGTGAGTTCGTCTTGAGATATTTAAATCCATTGAGCCGCTTCTGCTTTCTTTGGGGCCAGAGCACTTGGCCTTTGGCTTTGCGTATCGAATTTTTATTATCTGAGACTGGGTCTTCCTCTCTTGTTTCCCTGACTCGAGTCATGGTTTTTGGTTTACCAGATTTTGGCTCAATGACGGAGGTTGTTTGAGCTAATTTCGGGGATAAGAAACCCTATAATTAGCTCAGATTGTTTGAGTTAATTGCCGGATTCTAGGATCGCTTCAGCCAATTACAGGATTCTGCTGTCCGTTATTGCACCATCTTGGATGGATGACGTTAATTAATATTTTTAAATTTTGATAGACGCGTCTCACTAACTGAGGCATTACAGTGTCCGGTTTCTGGTTGGTACTTGGTTGCACTCACATGAGGATAGTAGCATCATGGATAGCAAGCATTGAACTCATGCCCACATATAAAAATCTTTTAACCAAACAAAATTTTACTACTACCAGTGTTGCCACTAAAATGCTGTATCGAGGCTTGGACGGCACTCAGCTTGGCTTGAAGCCGGTGAAAATCGAGCTAAATGAGGTCAGATAAGATCGAGATGAAAAAAATTTTGTCGCCTTCAATGCTAACATGCAAGAAGTCCACTTATCGAAAAATTTTCGATGGAAGATCCTCCAATGGTTAAGTTAGAATAGTAAAGCAATAGTATGAAAAGCAAAAATTTATAGAGTGTAGTCTCCAAAAATGAGCTTACCTGAGGACTCCCAGGCCACCCTTTTATATAGAGTAGAATATTGATCTGTTACTTGATTTGGCGTGATGTGCTTTAATTGCAAGATAATGGTCGGTTGCATGTTAACAACATGAAATAATCTTGCGTGAGCAGCGCGTAGCGGTAACTATGCCGATTGTGCATTGATTACAGTGTGGCCATAATTGTCGGTCTTTATTAGCACAAGTAGAGTGACACCTCGGTTTTTACCGAAGTTGTCCACCTCGGTTAATATCGAGGTCAAGGAAGTCGGTCTAATCCGAGATCGAGATGTCTAATATTTTTTCTATCACTAGCCTTAAACTTCTAAGGCCGAACTTTATCTTAGTTTGGGTGATGAAAGTCGTATCGCTATCTTGATCAAGGACAAAGCATCTAAAAGGGAGTTTTAATGTGTCGATTGATCTTCTCAAAGAGCCATCATATCATGACTGTCCTGAGACGTCATTATTCTGGAGTGTTCCCGAGATGCTATTAACGTGGTGATTTGGTTGAATCACTTATGCCATATCCTGAGCTAACACGAAGTTAAATCAGCTCGAGGAGTCGAATTGTTACTTTAATCAGAAATCGAACAGCCAAAAGCGGAAACTCGCCGGTGATCGTCGGAAGAAATCAGGCGGACGCCGATGCCGGAGGGAAAGAATCTTGAAAGAACCGTTCACACCCCTATATAAGGGTAACCTCCTCCTTCATTTTTGCACTTTTTACATCTTTTGCAAACCTCCCCAACAGCCCGAGCTCTCTCCTAAGTTTTTCTCCGGCAAGGTTCATTCCCTCCGGCATCGGCGTCCGCCTGATTTCTTCTGACGATCACCAGCGGGTTTCCGCTTTTGGTTGCTCGGATTTTCTCTTTTTTTGTTCTTTTCCTCTTTTGTCTTTTTTATTTTCTACACCATGAGCGAGGTTGAGATTGAGATCTCAGCGAGGAGTTGGTCGTTCGACCAATGTCCTCGAGCTCAGCATTCCTCACATCCCAATGAGGCTGAGACCGAAGTCCACTCTAGCCTGAAATACGAGGTGTCAGTCCTCACCCAAGAGGAGATGGACTTGCTCCGAGCTCAACATTTCATTCCTCTCGAGTTCACTTTTGAGCTCGCCAGTCCCAAGGACTAGGTGACTAATCCTCCTCCTCAGCTCGACTTGTATGAGGAAACTCGCAGGGCCGGGCTTAGATTGCCTCTCCACCTTTTCATCGTCTAGTTGATGAGAGTTTATAGCCTCATCCTGACCCAATTGGTTTCGAACTCCTGGTGGGTCATCGTAGGTTTTCTTGCCATTTATTTTCTTCACAATATCCATGCCTCAGCTTCTCCGAGGATGCTTCAATTAAAAAGGCATCCTTGAGAAAGAAATTGGTGGTATTTTTCTCCTTGAAAGGGCCATCAATTGATTCGAGATACTCTTTTTTTAATTCATGGGTGGAAGGAGAGATTCTTTTTTGTTTCTTCTGAGCAACTATGGTGGTTTGAGACCCTATGGAGGACACCTCGAAGTCTTTGAACCGACCTCCACAATTGTCTGGGGATAATCAAGGATCATTAGATACTCTTCTTAAATCGAAGATTCCTTCGCTGCAAGAATTGTTGTCAGAGGAGATACTAATCAACGTTGGCTTGAGCCCAGCCGACCTTCAGGGTAAATTTTTTTAGAATATTTTTATCTTTTCACTTTGTCTTTAAGTTTTATTGTCTAACGTTCTTCTCGGCTTGCAACTGGTGCAGCTATGAAGACCGACCTACCGTTGATTCGCAAAACTATACACAAGAGAGCGGCTATGACATCTAGGGGTGAAACCCCTCAAAAGAAGAAGACAAAGAGAGGATCTACCTCAGGTCCTTCCGAGGCCATAACCGAGGTCTCTATTCCTGAGGTGCTGGAACCTCGGTCGAAAAATATGGTGCTCCACCTCGAGGTCGAGATCGTATCACCCATCAGGGCTTACTCTCCTAAACCCACCATGTGTATTCGCAGCGAAATAAGGTTTGCAGCCAATGTAGGATTATATATGCCTGTATCTTAATCCCTAGCAGAATGAATGAATCCATCCAGAATTAATTTCTTCAGAAAACAATTGAAATCATTTATTGTTTATTGTCTAAATGCAAAGATAGATATATTTTCACACAAATCACTACAAGGACATAAAGCACAAGCCACCAAGTTTCGATATCATGAAGTGTTTTGCACAAACCCCAGGAATCATCCCACTCCCCAGGCAACCATTCAGCACATAAGAAGTTGGCAGCAATTACAAGATCAGAACCCCAGTTAGCCAAGTGCAGAACTCACAACAACTCAATGCCCAGAGAAAACAGGGAAAATCTAAGCACCACAAGGCTATATCCTCAGTTTTTGGACTTCGAGTGCTTCACAAGCCAATCTATTACAGAGTCAATGTTCGTTGAGTTCTTGCATGAGATCATGAAACAGCAAACTTCTCTGTCAGTGATAGACTTCAGGCCCCTGCAATGCAGAAAATGATGATTAAGAAACACAGCAGCTTGTATTGATCAATTTGTTTTATACCTTCCTCAGGGACAACCATATTCTTGGGTTGGTAAATTTTAGTTACTTACATCTCCTCAGTCAAACCTTGCTTAGACAGAGCTTCAGGCTTATCGATTTTGTTTCCAAGGACCAGCAATGGAATCCCGCTCAATGATGGCTTGCTTAGAAGGTCATGAAGTTCACTCTTTGAGATTGGCAAGTTATCGCGATCTGCTGCATCAACAACATACCTGCAAAAATAAGAGGAATTCCACAAATATATTAGAAAGCAGTTCACCTTACATCTGAGGTATGAGAAGAAGAAAATAATTGGGACAGAGCTTCATGGTCATGGTCATAGAAAAACTCGCAAATATACAAATGCATGTATAGACCACATTTACCAAAGTGACAAACAAAATCTCTAATTGCATCAACTATTCCTGTAGACGCACTTATAGAATGATTAGTAAAGTCTACAACCAACATCTTAACAAATGCTGTGTTTCTGAGACACTCCATCAGCCCACTATCTAAAAAGATGTTCAGAGAGAAAGTAATATCTCATAAGGGTGTGCATCCAACAAAAGAAGAGTATTATTGTAAGCACCCTCGGCAAGCTGTTATCATACCAAATTAGCAATGATATTTATGTAAGCTAATTTAGCCCTTCATATAGCAGAACAAAGCATTACATGCACGTGTGCAACATAAAAAGTTTTACTCCAGTTATCGTACATGGCTCTTATGAACCCCTAGTTGCAATTCATTGTTATCAAGGCTACATCCTCCTCAACACAAGTCTTTTTCAATCTTTTCTCATAAATAAACCCAGGTTATACCAGGTTTTTCTTTCCTCTTTCCTAGCCCTTCAAGACATTCCAAGCCCCTCTTTTTACTAGGGCAGGGGCACAATACATTTTCATTGCACATGCCCATATTAAGAAGCATAATTTAATTTGAAGAAACAAAGAGACATAAGCCATTTACCCTGAAAATATTGTGCTTTTTATGCCACCTTGCCTATCATGAAGGCTATATCAATATATTCAAGTAGATAGTTCATACAGCAAGAGGTAAAACTGAATAATTACCTCCTCAGAAAATGCTTGTGAAGAAAAAAGTATCTAGGCAAATTTTGCTCACATCATTTATACACCGCAAGTTTACCCCATCACTGAGAATATTTGGATACTACCACTTTAGGACAAAGCTAATGTTTACAACCTGGAGATGCCGAACTATATTCATAAACTCAAGATTATGAATTGGCCGAAGATGTGGACGGTATTCAAAAGATATGTCACTTGGGATGAATGTCAAAAGGTAATCATCAAGGTTTTTTGTTTTCTTTATTTCCATTTGTTTTAATTGGTTATTAATAATTTTTTTAGCAAGACTTCTAAAAGAAGTAAGTCTACAATTGTGTTTCATTAACCTGAAGGCATCCTTATAACAGCATAAGCAAAAATAGAAATGTTTAAGCATGGAAAATAAATTTCAATAATTAACATTCTCCTTTTTCTTTTTTTGATCCGGCACTTGGTTTTGAACTTAAGTTGGTAATCTTTATCAGGTATCAATGAGGCAAGCTAGAATGGTTTGCACACAAGCTTAACTCATTGGCCAAGCTCAAATAAGATGTTTAAGTTTTGAACAAATATTAAGCCATGGAGCACGCTTGATTAGAAAAAATAATCCAAGTCGAACTAGGACATAATTGACAAATTTAGACCAGTTTGATAAAGATAGACACTATACAATATGTACAGCTAAAAGCTAGAGAAATCCTAGTATACTACAAAATTAAAATTTTCTCATGACTGAAGGTGTAGCTATTTAAGTATCTCTAACATACTAACCCACAGGATTTCAAATATAGGCCATATGATAATGTACTCAGGTAGGCCAAGTCACATAAGCCAGCTGAGCCTAAGCCTAGAAAAGCAAACAAGAAAAAAATGAAAGGGGCCAAGCCCAAGGCTTTTGTTAAGATAAGCCAAGCTAAACAACGCTCACTTCCCCTGACTATTTTAGTATTTTCCAAGATACCACGTGAAGGGATTTTGAATTTATAGGACATATGACATTGTGCTCCAGTAGGCCTGCAACACATAAACTGAGCTGAGCCAGAAACTAGAATAAGTCAAAGCTGTCAGAAGGATCTCAAATGTTGAGAAGCTGACCAAGTCAAAAGGATCTCAAAGATTCTGGCACCATTACATCTTGATGATACTCAAGAAGTGGAGCCTTAAATTTGAGATTTAGCTATATCAGTTATGATGAAAATGATGTTAATAGCAGGACAAAGGAATGTAGAAAAGAAGAAGCTGACGTGCTTACCAAGTGACATCAAAAAGCTAACCTTCCAAGGTATAACAGCCTTAAAATTCTGACACTCAAGTAAAAATAACTACTTCTTTCGCAGTTTGGACTCTAGATGAACCGAAAGGCAATACTAAGGCAGATCCTAATGAGAGCCATGTATGATAATACTGTTGGTTGGAAAAGACAAACGTGTAAGATGAGAAAGAAAGGTGCAGATGGATCTTCCTGTCCCTTATACCGAATTTGAAAGGAAGCAAGGGAAGAAGAAAATATACAATTAAGGATTAAAAACACCAACCCCAAGCACCTTCGCATATAGAACAAAGCCCCTAAGAGCAAATCTACAAAAACCTCTCAGCCTTGCAACATGATCATGTCAAATTTGAGTATACCTACACCCAAAAATTAAGAAGTAACAATTGAGAGGATGAAGAATTAAATGACTAGTCAGACTAAAAAATCATTTATGAGAAATAGATATAACAAGAGCATATATCAGATGAGTTTTCAGTAGTAGTGTCTTGGATAAACCCCAAAAAATATTTCCAAACTCAATTACATAATAGTTTTGGAATGACTCATCTAATTGCCGCATGACATGGTAAATGAAAGTAAGTTTATCAACAAATGTGTGAACATGTGGGTGTAGAAGATGATGATGATGTTGGCATGTAGCATATCTAGGAATTAGACAGTTAAAAGTACAACAAAGAGACAAGTAGTGTGAAAAGAGGGTAATGTGACAAGAAATATAAGCTTCAAATCTTCATTGATAAGAATGAAGCCACTGCAGGGGAGGGTGGATTTTAATTTAAGGCACCGAAATGAAGACTAAGCAATCTATAACAGAATTATGAAAGCAGTAAGAAATAAAGTTCTAGCATCAATAGCTATATCATAAGGAAAAGCATGGGAAAAGATACCACCACAGACTTATTTTGTCCCATGATTTTTTCAAAGTAGAAGGTTTACAGGAACCAAAAAAAAGTCTTTAAACAAGAAGAAATGCAGCAAAACTAGGATAGACTAGATGTAATATGCATCACTCACCACTTATTATATGCAAAGATGCCCAAACAGATCACTGCAAAATAACCTAACATGAAAATAATGGGTTTCCAACTTTTAGTTAAGCCTCCAACTTCATCCATTACGATGTTGCTCTTCAAAATTCAAACTTTTTTTTGATCATAAAACACATTTGCTATGGCCCAAACCAAGAATTGTAAAGAACAAAGCTTGAGCCTTGGCATTAGGAAACTTGTTTACAATTTGTGCAGATGGAGTCACACCTAAGCACAACTAATGCAACACAGCCATAGGTAGCCCAAGGGACCCAATGAATTCTTCTGATTCCATTTCATCACTTTTTCAAGGGCAAAACCAGGTGCTAGAAAAGTTCCAAAACAAATGTGGCTACTGTTTGAAGATCAAGAGTATAAAAGGCAAATATTCTTAAGTAAGATTTCACCCAGACTTGAGCTTAAAAATCAAAGATCAGCACAAAAAATGACTCTGAAAGGTTCCAAAAACATGTGTAATGCATGAAATAAGCAGAGAACAGCATCGGGTGTTGAATAGTTTAACAGTGATTCACGTATGATTCAAAATATTCGCAAAAAATGGTATTATTGAACAATTCATTCAGTTGTAAAATCATTTGATCAAAGAGACATTCAACTTAGTGTGTTAAAAAGTCTGAAATAGGATATACATGGGCAGTAGGGGGCAAAAACTTTCCAATAAATGATGAGAGGTATAAAATTAAAACAAAAAGAATAGGCTGATGGTTGAAGAAGGAAGAAGATGAGGCTTATTTATAGGGACAAGTAAGAATTTCATGACTAAGGAAAAAAGGCCAAATTATAGAACTAAAGAGTTCCTGTTCAATACATAGTCTGTGGCAAGAAGACACATAACTTTCACTTCATGAGATATCAATGAGTTAAACATGTATACCCAATTACCCAGGAAGCACAATTTCAATTTGTCAACAACCGCAAATTTTCCCAGCATGCATTAACTCCCAACATTTTCACCTGACTTGATAATGTTCATGTAATTACCTTCCATCATAAAAATAATGCCTCAAGTCATTACTCAACAAAGAGAAGCTTTTTCAATGATAAGTATTGGTTGGGAAACAGATTGCATCGGGAAGAGTCAATAAAAGATGGTATGATTATGGAGAATGATATGTAATATTTTCTCCTTCATATTTGAAATAAGAGATGAGTTTACAGGCATATAACCATTGGACAGATGAACCCTCTTAGCTTATCTTCAATGATATTGTCCAATAAATTTGATGCCGTCTTGTGATAAATGCTGTCAAGAATGTGTGTTATGTGTACTTGTTCATAGTTTGAATATCTTATGGCCCCTTAATAACCTGAACTGCAATTAGAAAGACTTCTTCGGAAAGAATAAGAGGAAAAAAAGCACACCACAGTTTTTGATACATATGCATTTGTTCATATGTCATCATGTGACAAATTATCAAGAATGAATGTTCAGTGAACTTATTCATAGTTTGAATGTCTTGTCAATCCTTAATAACTTGTCTTACAATTAGCAAAGCTTCTTTGAAAAGAATAAGAAGCAAAAAAGCATACCAAACTTTTTGTTGCATATGCATTTGGCAGGGTTCTGTGGCAGGGAGCACTGGTTTCTCATGCATTGGACCCCAACTGTCTTATGCATGTAGTGTTTTCTTGTTTTAAACAAGTGATAGTTAAAATACATAATTAAATTTATCTTATCAAAAAGAAAGGAGAATAAGCTTTGCATATGGATTGAAACGAGTAGCCTTGGTGGCATGAGTGTTTGGGAGAGGGTTTTACCGCAGAAATGCTTTATAAAACTGGCCTTCTATGTAACATCAGTTTCAACATATACTACAAAGAAAAGAAAGAATAACTTTCATTATCTCTTAACCTACTTCAGCTTGAACAAAAACAGGATCAGGCTTCCCAAGCATACAGACCCCACTACTCTTTCTTAAGCTAAGGTCTAAAGTTATTCCAAATCCGAGATGTTATTAGGGAAAAAAGAAAGTTAACACGACCAAATTTACAGCTTTTGCAAATTTGATTACAGTGTACAATTTGTAATAATAGAGATAAGACCATGTACCTGAGATGCCATGCTACAGGTACATGCAGGAAAGCCTTGTACAGAATTTGTATCATACATTACATGTACAGGATCACAGTTATTATCTAAAAAAGAATATTATTAACAAACCAGTTGACATGTATTTTGCATGACAGACATGTGATGCAACAGTTCCAAAATGAGATCTCTAGCGCTGTGGAAAATTGATGAAAAAAGGATTACATGATAACTGCTGCAATAAATCAAATATTCAGACCAGTTTCTGGATGAACTTAAATTTTGTACAGTAAGGACCATTCTGACAGTCTCAGGAAAGGTGTCTTGAATGCAAATAGAACATGATCTGTGCCATATAATACAACCATCAAAGAGTGCAGAAGATATCAAGAACAATGGAGTACCTATGTTAATGTAAAGCATGCCAAATGATATGCACAAATACAATTTACATTAAGTTTCACAAACTCAAAGTTCTAGAAAACAGAATGAACCCACATGCTTTAAAAAATGCAATATGTAGTGCAAGCAAACGTGCTAGCTAACAACAGTTACAGGTAAATCTGAGACATCTGATAGGAAATTCCTGCTTTCTTTTCAACATATTCCGTCGAAGGATGCTCACTGAATCATCAAAAGATTCATCCCAGGCAACATAATAAAATAAATCGAATTGCACATACATGAATTCCGTACAAAAAATCAGGATATATCATTGTCATCGATTATATCTATATGCAGTGTATAAATAATATAGAACAAAACACTACGTGCAAAAGAGTAATTTGAGTAGGTCATATATGCAACAAGTAAGATGCATAGCCATATATCAACAGCTAAAGTAAGGCAACAACAAATTTAAGATAAAAAGCATACACAATGGCAGATACTGCACGGCAATATCTCTCCCACATACTCCGAAACCTAGGCTGGCCCCCCAGATCCCACAACTTTATTGTGACATTTCCCTTTGTCACCTTCCTCATATTGAATCCAACCTAAAGAACCAATGCATGAATAATATTAGGACACAAAAGCTGGTGGTTTATGAAATAAGAAACTAAAGGTGCTCCCCCAAATGTAAAAATCACTCACTGTAGGAATCATGTCCTCACTATATCCACCAGTCTGCATAAGTAACAAAATATAATTAATGTCAGAATACATTCCACTAGCACTTGAACATATATAAGCAAGCATCCAAATATACATACTGCAATGACATTCACGAGTGAAGTTTTCCCTGCATTCTGAAGTCCAATTAAAGACAGCTCCATTTCTTGCTTGAAAAAGAGGCTAGATTGTTAAATGAAACACACAAGAACACTTCATTAGATATTCATGAAAATTAATTCCAACTAACAAAAATCAATTATGAACAGAGCAAGTCGATGAACATAAAAATATCAACTAATTATGCAATATAATTCATTTATTTAAAACAAAAAAGTGACAATGATATATCGTTATCTTCCGAGCTTTGCTAGAACTTTCCCCATTTTTTGACCTTAATCTGATTGAATTCTCTATCCCACCATAACAATCAAATCACATAAGAAGAGAACTAACAAAAAAATGATTAGAAACACATCTAATTTTCCTCCTTTTCCTTCATCCCATCCTCTTAGCCCCATGCCATTTGACATCACCAATTCACCCAATTAAACAATAAAACAGACAAAACTGCAACAAAAAACAACCAAAACACCCGAAACATCCCACTCAAACCCTAATTCCGTCCCCTGCCTGCACATCAAAACTACCACATCACCATCCAAATTAATCCCCACATGCACAAAAAAAAATAAAAAGCTAAAACAAACCCAACTTCAGAACGAAGTTCGAATCCAAGAAACAGCAATCAGTTTTCCTTGAAAATGCGGGTAAAAGAACCAAGCGACTCCCGGATCTCACCTCCGAAGCCAATTGAGGAAAGCTTCCCACAACCCCATGGCGGAATACGGATCGTTGGAGAGGAAGGGATCAGGATCGAGGAAAAGGAGGGGAGGGAAGGAGGGACGGAACCTAGGGTTCGTCGGAACGGAGAGTAGAGATATCGGAGCCTTTTCCTGCTTTCCTTTTTTAACTGACAGGGGGAACGGACCCTCAGCTCTCCAGCTCCGTCTTTGACCGTGGCCCGCTGTGAGAGAGAGCTCTCTCCGCCCTTTGCCCGCCCACGACGGGAACCGTAATAAAAGTCCCGGAAAATAAAAAATTATTAATAAATTAAGCATTTTTTTTGCGATGAAGATGTGATGGACGGTGGGTGTCGCGTAGAGCGTGGACGGTTAGGGGAGCCTGTAAGCTTCTAAAGCCCACTTGTCTCTTGACACGTGCCAACTGCCCCCCCGTGTGTTTTAGCCAACCGGCCTTCTTACAATTAAAAGATTACATTCTTTATTCAATTATTTGTCGTCTATTTTCGTTCCTGCTGGACACGTTAGCTGAATAGATGGCATGACAGGCTAAGGAGACCAACGGTCCTGATTGATTCATTGCCAATAAGCCTATATTATGTCTCTTTTTAGTGCTCCATGATTTCTCAAAAGTTTGATGCTTGGTTCATTACAAAGTTACTAAATTATTATATTTAAAAAGGATAAGTACTAAGCATATGTGATGCATGTGATTGGAAAATTAGAAACCAAGCAACTTACAAGATCGGCAGAGAAAATTGTAAACAAGGGATGTAGTAGAATATTAAAATAACTTGTTAAAAATAAATATTAGTTTCTACAAAGCTACTGATCTATTTGATTAAAATATTTATCAATAAATAAATTTATAGTGTACTGCCAACATATATAGGGAGAGAGAATGTACTTTATTTCATACAAGAGGACTCTCTATTTCAAAATCAATAATGGGACTTCAAATAAAAGATTTATTGTACCACTAAAAATGCTAAGAAATCAAATATTACATATTTTAGCAGTTTATAAGTTATGCAATATTCGAGCATAAAAATGGATTATTTCTACATATTTTAAGACATGAAGGATGACTTTTATATGGTATGCGAACAAAAAATACCCTTTGGACAACATGAAGAAATAAGAAAATTCAATCCACAATTAGAAGGATTTAGATCAGTTGGTGATGACACTTTGCTGGCAGATTTGGCATGGAAGAAACTCGAGCATATTCCTCAAAAGAAACTCATCTATTCATGCATTTTTTGCAAAATACTTTGGAAAAACATCCATCTAGTCAAGTGGTTGGATGGCTATAAGAAACTCATGCCCACTCTCTGGCCTCTGATGCTATCTCCTCAACAAACCCTTTTGTACCTTCATTTTGCCACTTTTTGTACGTTTCTTATACATAAATACTTGCATCAATAAATTTTGGGAGGGGGTTTTCTCTTCCTCTATCACACCTGAAAACAAAAAAAAGAAAAGAAAACTCAAACAATATGTTCCTAAACTTCAAAACCTAATAGAAAAGTACAGTATGTAGCATGTATTTTTTGAAAACTATCATCATTTTTTTCCCCTACATAAAGTGATTATATAAAGGCAACTGAGAAATTATTGTGAATGCTGGACTATTTTTTTCTTTTTCCTACTCAGGAATGCTTAGCTGCTTTTGTTTTTTTTTTTAGACCCAATATGCTGCAGTTATTTCTTCACAGGTTTTTCGATCATCAAACCCCATGCTCTGGGTCACAAGCCAGGCTCCAGAACTATATGATGTTTATTGGCCAAATCTTCGGATACCATACAAACAACTTTTGATTCATCAAATAATAATTCTTGTAGCTAGCATTTTCCTCATGATTTTATTAGTTCTCTCTAGTCACAATTCTACAAGTTTTATCTCAACCAGAAGAATTGAAGGAGATGCTGACCTATGTGAAAGTTACAATTAAGAGGTAAGTAAATCTTATAATTATTTTTGCGATTGATAATGCCTATTCATTATCAATTAATGCTTTGTGTTAATCATTATTACTTGATTGTTCCTTCGGGAAATTTATTTAGAAACTAAGCTAATATTTGAAAAGGACATCCTAAGCTCTCATAAATACATTAAATATGTTGCTGATTCGTCTTTTATTCCATACATTTCTTGTGCGTCATGATCTACTACGGATAACGTGGTAGTGCAGCATCCATTGAATGTCTTGTACCTGACTTTTTTCAGAATTAGATTTTTTTTCTCCCCTTTTACATAGCAAGATTGATGCATTTTTTCTTTAGTAACAAAGTAGCAGACCTCTTGAACCACCAAATTGATGTGAATTAGGTTTTGGTTGGGTCTGAGCCTGATTTTTAAGCCTAGGCTGAGCCTGATATTTGAGCCTGTCTTTTAAATGGCTCGAGCCCAGCCTAGATGGCTTCACTCTCTCCTATGTTATTTCTTCTCTCACTAGAGATGTCAACCAGTTACACTCACTTGCCAATTTCTTGGGTCTCCATTCCTATATCTCTATTAACAATGCTCTTATCAATGAGAACAGCAAGGATTGGAACTTGGATGAAGCTGAGTTAGTTTTTTGAGGAAATGGGCTTTCTCGCAAGATGGAGTTTCCTGGAATTGTATGCATGTTCACTCTAGTGAGCGTGTCGATGGCATTCACTACTATAAAAGATTTGTTGAGTTGTGAACTCATGCTCAGCACATATCAGAGAAAGTCACATGTGCCACCAAGGTGGTAGCAAACATGGAACGAAACTTTGTTTTCACCGGAGTGACCCAGGTTCGAAATGCACGGGCGTCGATTAAATTCGGGGACCAGATGCTCCACGCCTGGACGCTTTCGGTAGAAGCGCTACTGATCCGCTAGTACCAAGATGGCGCTAGGGTGACATACTCACACGTGAGTGTTGATCCCAGTAAGGGGAGCCTATGAGTCGGGGAGGGTATGTGAAAACTTACGGCCTGCATTGAACATTTCCTGGTAGAAGGGAGGCCCAGTGGGGGATGCTCTGTGGGTGAGGTTTTCTATCCCTTCCTCCTATTTTCACCCAAAAAAAAAAAAGTCACATGTGGGCAGTGGACTTATCAACAATAGGAATCTTGCTGCGAGGAAGATGTTATTTATTTGCTTACAACTTAATTGCACTTATACCAAAAGAAAGCATTAACCATTAACCTTTAACCACTAATCAACTATTACCAACAAAATGCAATTAGTATAGGTTAATTGATTTTAGTGTGGCACAAGGAGCAAAAATGGAGCTTGAGGGTTCGGTAACCAGAATGTCATAAGTAGCAATGATTCACCAGCTTGTACAATAGATTTACTAGATAAAAAACTCCAAGGTGATATAATGTCCTACCAATGAAATTCATTTACGCTTCAGCATATGGCCAAATTCAATTATATGAACATAGTAACTCCTATCAAAAATAACCTACTTATTTATTTGCTTATATTTAATTGCACTTATATTGAAAGAAGCATAATGATGCAGGACGGATGTAAAAGATGGAAGGCAGCGTGAAAGAGGAGAAGAAGAGGGGAAGAAGAAGAAAGAGGAGGGGAGGAGGAAGAAGAAGAGGGCTAATTTTCTGGAATTTATTCATCCAAAATTAAGCAAATGCATGCCCTATATATATAGGGCCACCAAATAACAAATAAGTCCCTATGAAGAAAACAATTTGAAAGAGGCCCTCAAAAGACAATATGCAAACTAATCCTACCCACATAAAATAAATAATAAAAATGACATCAATCAATCCAGCCACAACGAAAGTGGCTGGACCGTCTTCCTGCGACAACCATGATCCTGCAAAATAATCAGTCCAGTACTCGTGTCCGCACCAACTCCCCCCGGGTAAGAAGAAGTCGACCCCGACGAATGACTCTGGTAGTACTCCAAAAGATCTGGGTCAATGCGCTGTAACTCCGCACGAGTAATCCATGTAGTATCAGACTCCGGGCGTCCTCGCCAACGAACCAGGAAACGCTGAACACCCCCATCTCTGGTAGAAACAGTCTGCTCATCTAAAATGGCATCAATATGTTCTTTTTGTGCTGGTGGTAAAGCTAGATTGGACGGAGATGGTATGGAATCAAGAATAGGAGTATCATCAAGCTCAAGTGAAGGCTGAGCGAAAGGATCAGTAGGAATAGAAAGGGGGCCCTTGTAAGCAACCAAATCCTCAATATTAAAAGTGGAGCTAATACCAAAATCAGAGGGAAGATCAAGAACGTAAGCATTAGTACCCACTCGTTGCAATACCCGAAAGGGCCCAGCACTACGAGCCTGCAGTTTCTTGACGGTTCCAGATGGAAACCGTTCAGGCCGAATACGTATCATAACATAATCCCCAGTTTGAAATTGTTTATCTCGCTTATGAGAATCAGCCTGTAGCTTATATTGAGCATTACTCATATGAATGCGCTTGCTAATTTCCTGATGCAGATTATGAATGTGTTGTGCAAATGTATGTGCAGACTCAGAAATGCGAATATGGGGGGACATAGGTAGGAGATCTACAGGTTTGCGAGCTTTATAACCATGGACCACTTCAAATGGACTCATCCCGATAGACCTATTGACCGACGAATTATATGCAAATTGGGCAATAGAATCCCAGTTACGATTGTGATCCCCTACTAGACTTCGCAGAAGGTTACCTAGACTTCGGTTGACGACTTCGGTTTGACCATCGGTTTGAGGATGATAAGCAGTAGAAAATTTAAGTTTGGTGCCAACCAGATGCCACAAGGTTTTCCAAAAATAGCTCATGAAGCGGACATCCCTATCGGATACAATAGTTTTCGGTAGACCGTATAACTTAACAATCTCATCAAAAAAAAATCTTGGCTACTCGAGAGGCATCAGAAGTCTTGGAACAAGGGAGGAAGTGGGCCATTTTAGAAAAACGATCTACAACCACAAAAATGGAATCATGTTTCCGAAACGTGCGAGGAAGGCCGAGCACGAAGTCGATACTAAGGTCAAGGCAAGGGCGATCTGGGATAGGTAACGGAGTGTAGAGGCCAGTATTTTGTTTTTTGTGCTTAGCTAGTTGACACGTGCGACACTGTCCCACAATTTTAGCAACATCCCGTTTCAAACTTGGCCAAAAAAACTGACGTTCAACTTCTTCTATGGTCTTATCACGGCCAAAATGTCCAGCGAGACCGCCGGCATGTACTTCCCATATCAAGAAATCGCGCACGGAAGTTCGCGGAATGCAGAGCTTGGAAGCTTTGAACAAGTACCCGTTTTGAAGATAAACACCATCAATCAAAGGTCCTTGTCCATCAGCGAGGGCATTATAGAGTTGGCCAAAATCTGGGCAAGACAAGTAATCGAGCTTAAGTCTGTCAAAATCGGTGATGGAAACAGACATGGCGGACCACAGAGTTACTCGACGACTTAACGCATCAGCAGCTTTTGTGGAGTGATTGATTGAAACCCTATTTGATTTTGATGAGCTCAAAGCATTTGAGTATATCTTATATTTTACTAATGAATTCAATTGAGTGTTTCAGTGAAAATCTTGTCTAAGTGTCTCTAGATTTGGTTCAAGGTATTTTGGATAAGTTAAGAAGTCAGTTTGAACCAAAATCTGAGACGCGAGTCGACTCCGAGATATTACGAGTCGACTCCAAGCGTATCAGAATCACTGGCACTGGCTCGAGTCGACTCCGGATCAGTACGAGTCGACTCCGACTGAGAACAGACAGATGGACAGAAGGACACAACTTAAAACCTGTCAGCGAGTCGACTCCTGAAGTGCGCGAGTCGACTCCGATGTTTACCGAGTCGACTCCGGAGAGGTATGAGTCGACTCCAAGGAGTTACAGGCAGAAAAGTCAGAGAGCGTTTTCGACCCTGAGATTCGAGTCGACTCCTGTGGAACGCGAGTCGACTCCGATGGTTGGCAGATCGACTCCAAAGATAGTGAGAGTCGACTCTCAGCAGTACACAAGGCAAAAGTCAGAGAGCATTTTTCGGACTCTGAGATTCGAGTCGACTCCCGCATTGCACGAGTCGACTCCGAGACACCGCGACCCCAAAGAAGACAGAAGACCAATTTGCTGTCTCTGAGATTCGAGTCGACTCCCAGACAGCTCGAGTCGACTCCAAGGCAGCGCTTCACTAAAAACACAGAAGACTAAGTTTCGGAAACTGAGAGCCGAGTCGACTCCGGAACAGTTCGAGTCGACTCCAAGACTGGACGAGCCAAAAGACAGTAGATCGAGAGTTCGGGCTCTGAGCGCCGAGTCGACTCCCAGGATTGTCGAGTCGACTCGAGTGGACCAAGTTCAAAAATAGATTCACGGACTCCATGGGATGAGCCGACTCCGAAAATGCCAAGTCAGCTCCAGAAGTTGACGAGTTGACTCCGGGTCAAGTCGAGTCGACTCCCAGTCGAAGAGGCGACTTTAATTCAAATCCGGAACAGTTGCCGAGTCGACTCCAGAAAAGCATGAGTCGACTCCCGCTACAGCCGAGTCGACTCCTGATCGCGCGAGTCGACTCCAACCCACCAACGGACATATTGTCAGGCTGTGCAGAGTGTGCAGAACGGGCAGAAAAAGGTCTCTAACGGCTAGTTTCCGTGGGGGATGGCTTAAATAGCCACAGAGGACTGTAGCAAGGCAGAGAACAACTATTCCACTCAAAGTAATCAAGCTTTCAATCTCTGCAACCTGGTTTTCAACGGAAAAGAGGGAAGAGCAACATTAACTGCATCCACCTACTTCTTCCCAACATTGAAAGAGATCTCCTCCTGCATTCAAGTCGACCAGACATTCAAGAGGAGACCCGAAGTTCAAGAAGCCCTACTCTACTCCAACTCAAACGTGTTTGAGGGCTTCTAACTTCTCTTTTGTTTATATTGTTATTTATCTGCTTTTGAGAAGCTCTGTTTTTCTGTTACTCCTTTTTACTTCCATCTTGTCTTTGCTTGGTTCAATCGGGGGATTGAATCAAGGGTATTGAGGTTGGTTGGTGAGCCGAGTGTAAAACCAACGTGTAAGGGTTCGATTGTGATCCCGGAAAAACAATCGGGTTGGTTCTAGTCGGTGAGCCTGGGAAAACCGACCGAGTTCGTTGTGAGCTCGTAAAACAACAAGTTTGGTTGTGAGCTTGGAAAACAACCGGCTGTAATCCAAGGGGTTATAGTGAATTCCCAAGTGAGACTTGGGGAGTGGACGTAGGAGCAAGGGTTAGCTCCGAACCACTATAAAACATTGTGTTTGTGATTGTTTGTCTCTCTCTATCTCTCGCATTTCATTCACCGCACATAGAAACTAATTAATCATCTCGCAAAAGCATTAATTAGTTATCCACAAAAGTTTTAATAGCCAAATTATTTTAAAACCCAATTCACCCCCCCTCTTGGGTTGTCTATCTGGGCAACAAGTGGTATCAGAGCCTAAACTCTTCTACCCTAAGAGTCAAAGATCAAAATGACAACCCCATTTGGATCTTCCCACATTGAGGGTCAGTCCACCCAAAGACCCCCATTCTTTAATGGATCTGACTACTCATATTGGAAGGCTAGGATGAGAATATTCATCCAAGCCCAAAACTATGAGATGTGGACCATTGTAGCAAATGGGCCATACATCCCATCCATTTATGTAGAGGGGGTCATTGTACCCAAACTCGAAAAGGATTGGGATGAACACGACATGAGAAAGGCACAACTCAATTCTAAAGCAATGAATGTGCTTTACTGTGCACTAGATAGGAATGAATTCAATAGAGTCTCTACTTGCAATTCTGCAAAAGAGATTTGGGATAGACTTGAAGTGACCCATGAGGGCACGAATCAAGTCAAAGAATCCAAAATAAATGTTGCCCAGATAGACAACCCAAGAGGGAGGGGTGAATTGGGTTTTAAATTAATTTAGATATTTAAAACTTTAAGGATGATTAATTAAAAACTATTGCAAGTTATTTAATTAATGCTAAGTGCTGTGAGTGATGTGAGAGG
Source organism: Phoenix dactylifera (assembly GCF_051530095.1). NCBI lineage: Eukaryota > Viridiplantae > Streptophyta > Magnoliopsida > Arecales > Arecaceae > Phoenix > Phoenix dactylifera. The sequence goes on along the minus strand of NC_143196.1, from coordinate 6,036,954 downwards.
AAGAAGAGAAGAGACAATCCAATGCAAACACAGAGTTTTATAGTGGTTCGGAGCTACCCCTTGCTCCTACGTCCACTCCCCAAGTCTCTCTTGGGAATTCACTATAACCCCCTTGGATTACAGCTGGTTGTTTTGCAAGCTCACAACCAAACTTGTTGTTTTACGAGCTCACAACGAACTCGGTCGGTTTTCCCAGGCTCACCGACTAGAACCAACCCCGATTGTTTTTCCGGGCTCACAATCAAACCCTTACACACGTTGGTTTTAACTTGGCTCACCAACCAACCTTAATCCCCTTGATTCAATCCCCCGATTGAACCAAGTAAATACAAGTTATAGAAAGAAAGGAAAATAAGCTTCTCAAAAGCAGATGTAAAACAATATAATCAAAAGAGAAGTTTAGAAGCCCTCAAACGCTTTTAAGCTGAAGTAGAGGAATGGCTTCTTGAACTCCGGTCTCCTCTCGAATGTGTAGTCGACTTGAATGCTGGAGGAGAAGGCTTTTAATTGCTGGGAAGATGTAGGTGGAGCTGTAAATGCAGATCTTCCCTTTTTCGTTGAAGAGCACGTTGCAGAGCTTGAATCCTTGATTAGTTGGAGTGGAATGAATGTTCTCTCCCTTGCTACAGTCTTCTGTGGCTATTTAAGCCAACCCCCACAGAAACTAGCCGTTACACTGCCTTTTTCTGCCCGTTCTGCACACTCTGCGCAGCCTGACAATATGACCGTTGGTGGGTTGGAGTCGACTCGCGCGATCAGGAGTCGACTCGGCTGTAGCGGGAGTCGACTCAAGCTTTTCCGGAGTCGACTCGGCAACTGTTCCAAATTTGAATTAAAGTTGCCGTCACGACTGGGAGTCGACTCGTCTTGACCCGGAGTCGACTTGCCAACTTCTGGAGCTGACCTGGCAATTTTGGAGTCGGCTCATCCACTGAAGTCCGTGGATCCAATTTTGAATTTTGTCCACTCGAGTCGACTCGACTGTCCTTGGAGTCGACTCGAATCTCAGAGCCCGAACTCCCGATTCTCTGTCTTTTGGCTCATCCAGTCTTGGAGTCGACTCGAACTTCCTTGGAGTCGACTCGGCTCTCAGTTTCCGAAAGTTGGTCTTCTGCCTTTTGACGTGAAGCTTGTCTTGGAGTCGACTCGAGCTGTCTGGGAGTCGACTCGAATCTCAGACTCGAAAACTGCTCTCTGATTTTTCTTTGTGTACCTCTTGGAGTCGACTCTTTCTACCCTGGAGTCGACTCGTTGATCATTGGAGTCGACTCGCGCACTTCAGGAGTCGACTCGTTGACAGGTTCTGAGATGAGGCTTTCTGTTCTTCTTTCTGTTCTCAGTCGGAGTCGACTCGTACTAGTCTGGAGTCGACTCGAGCTCGTGCCAGTGAACTTGATACGCTTGGAGTCGACTCGTGATACTCGGGAGTCGACTCGAGTCTCAGACTTTGGTTTAGCAGACTTCTTAATTTATCCAAAATACTATGAACCAAATCTAGAGACACTTGGACAGGATTTTCACTGAAACACTCAATTGAATTCATTAGTAATCACAAGATATACTCAAATGCTTTGAGCTCATCAAAATCAAATGGGGTTTTAATCAATCACTCCACAATCTCCCCCTTTTTGATGATGACAAAACTTTGAGTATATGTAAAATGACTTGCTCAATAAATAATGAAACAAAAATCATAAATGAATTCAAATGTCTGATAATTTAATTTATCCAAGTTTGAAAGGAGTGAAACAGCAAATTTCGGAGTTAAAGCTCCCCCTTTCATTTGGAATTATATAAGCCTTCATATTATGCAATCAATTGTTTGGCTTATATGTCATTAATGATTTAGCTTGATTAAAATTCAGATTCTCCCCCTCAACATATGCATTCAACTATGTTTTGATTCTCTGAATTTCCTTTTAATGCTTTGAAGTTTTTGAACTGAATTTTTTGTTTTTAGAGGGAAAATCTGTCAATTTGTTCTTGAGTAGGATTCAGCTAATCTCCGAATATTCCTTGAATAGATTCTGGAGATTACTCCATTAGGAGCCCCAAAAGAGAGATAATGAGCCTCGAGGTACCGAATCCACTTAGAACAAATTTGTGTGTCTTTTTATTGATTTCCATTGATTTCTTTTACATATTTCATCCATATTTCTCCTTTATTGATTTCCATTGATTTCTTTTACATATTTCATCCATATTTCTCTCCTTTTACATATTGTATACATATTTCTCCCCCTTTTTGTCATCATACCAAAAAGGAGGTAATCACACACAATCAATGGCACAACCAATCATCAAATGGCACAGAAATGAAGATAAGATGTCTACTCATTGTATTGATATGAATGTGAATACATTTGAGCATACAATACGTAAAGCAGAGCAATACAAAACAAAGCAAAAAGAACATCTATGGTCTCCTCGAGGATGAAGATCCCCCCCTCGAGGATGTATCTCCCCCTCTCGATGATGCATCTCATCCTCTGGAGGATGTGGCTCCTCCTCTCGAGGATGTGGCTCCTCCTCTCGAGGATGGTGCTCCTCCTCTCAATCGGCTCTGCTCCATGAGGAGGGTGACTGCATCTGTGACATGGCCAAGCTGTGTGATGATAGACGTGGTGGCTCTGCTATGTGTAGTGGAGAGCTCTGTCACCGACGCCTGAAGCCCAGTCACCGATGTCTGAAGTGCGTCCAGCTTGTCGATGAGTACATTCGCCAAGCGCTCGGCCCCCTCGGTGGTGGTGTGCATGTCACGACCTATCTCCTCTCGCATCTGTCGAGTGGAGCTCGTGACCTCACTCATGCTGTGGAACTGGGCTTGGACCAAACTCCGGACATTGTAGATCTCTTCCCGTACATGAGCCGTCATGTCAGTCACGGCTGTCAAGGAAGGGACCAACTGAGAAGATACGGGTGCAGGAGTGGGAGCAGGCACCGCACCTCGGAGCTCCCGAAGCAGCTCATCCCTCACCTCTCTGACTATCTCCTGTCGCAGCTCCCAGAGCTGCTCAGGATCAATCCGGACCGCCATAGAGGGTGGTGCCGAGGAGGAAGGTCCGGCGGAGGTGGTAGGAGCAGGAGGAGTGGATGGAAGGTCTGGATGGTCTGGAAGGTCTGGGTAGTCTGAATCGGGCTCAGGACTGGGTGAAGGTCTGGTGGTCTGAGCGGTGAGGGTAGACTTCCTAACCCATACCCCCTCTCTCTTCCGAAACCCCATCCTGTGCATGGTCCCCGTACACAAGCGATCTGTCCATCGCAATGCACGAGAGGGTTCCCTCTCAGGAATGGGAATCTCGTACTCCCTAAAGAGAAGAGTAAAAATCATGCCGTATGGGAGGGTGAGCCTAGGTCTATCTAGGGGCTCACACATATACCGATATATGAGTTTGGGGAAGTTGACCAGGGTGTCCTGAAGAATGTAAGACATAATAGCTAGGTCCCTCTCATTTACAAAATCAAATCTTCCTGTCTTAGGGAAGACAGACCTGGACAGAATACTCAAAAGGATTCTCACTTCAACAGGAAGTGAGCTAGCAGATACCTCGTCTAGGGGGGACTGAGGTGGATGCCCTAAGACGACCGTAAGGGCCTCAACTCTATCCTCAGGGTGTGCGGGAGCCACCCCAACTAGTGGAAGGTGGAGGATGTGGCCAATAAGATCCTCCGTGACAAACACAGGGACACCGGCTACTGTGCCCTTGATACCCCCATCTCTCCGATGGACGGTACCGTAAAACTCTCTAACGAGCCCTGGATATGTGGGGAGGTCCAATGTAAGGAAGAACTCTAAGCTCTGGACCCTAAGTCTTTCACCTATGGTGAACCCTTCCCGGGAGAGGAAGTCGAAATCGACATACCTCCCGGTGGAGACGACCTTCCCGGCCAATGGCCTCGCGGGAACCGCCCTAGGCGGGGAACGAGCCGGAAGTGGTTGCCTCGCGGGATCGTGCCGCGCCTTGGAGCGCCGCTCGGGACCGGCCTCGGGACGGGACCTCTTCCTAACCACGGTCTTACGAGGCATCTTGACCTAAACGGGAAGAAACACCTAGAGGACGGAGAAAGGTCGACGGAGGAGACTCGGGACGGACCGGAGACGACCTAGGAACGGACGAAAATCCTAAGAACCGGTGAAAAATCGACCGAACAGAGGTTGGAGACGATCGGGGAAGACCTAGGAGTCGGCTCTAGGGCTTTTTGAACAGTGGCGGCTTGAAAGAAAAGTGTTTGCGAAACGACAAACCTAGGGTTAAAAAGTCGGATCCCGACTGCGAGTCGACTCCCCTGAGTCGCGAGTCGACTCGACCTCGTGTTGACTCCAGAATATGCGCGAGTCGACTCTCCTTATGCGCCTGTAGACTTCGAGTCGACTCCCGACAATGTGCGAGTCGACTCCCCCTCAGCTGCCATCTTTGCGAGTCGACTCCCGCAAATGCGCGAGTCGACTCCCCCTTAGGAGCCGGCTCTGAAACTTACTCGAGTCGTCTCTAACCTTGGCACGCACCTAAAAGTCATGCTATAACCGTGCCAAATGAGGGAAAATCACCTAATTGGGATCTGATTTGATGATCATTGAATGTAAACTCTATTTTAACCGCATTCTAATCATCAAAATCAATTAATCTAGTGGAAACTCCCACTAGGATGGATCAATCACTCCTAGTCCCCTCCTAAGCACGCTAAACCTCTCTTCACTTAGGGGTTTTGTAAAAATATCTGCTAATTGATTATCAGTACAAACAAATTGGAGTGTCACATCACCATTCAATACATGATCTCTTATGAAGTGATGTCTTATCTCAATGTGTTTAGTTCTTGAATGTTGAATTGGATTTTTAGTTAGATTTATGGCACTTGTATTATCACAATTAATGGGAATTTTATCTTGTTTAATGCCATAATCTTCTAATTGTTGTTTAATCCACAAGATTTGAGCACAACAACTTCCGGCTGCCACATATTCAGCTTCAGCAGTGGATAATGCAACCGAGTTTTGTTTCTTGCTAAACCATGAGATTAGGTTTTCTCCTAGAAACTGACACGACCCGCTGGTACTTTTTCTATCAAGCTTACATCCAGCAAAGTCTGAATCTGTGTACCCTATTAAGTTTAGGCTAGATTCTTTAGAGTACCATAGCCCAATGTTCTTAGTTCCTATTAAGTATTTAAAAATTCTCTTAACTGCAGCTAGGTGTGATTCTTTAGGATTAGCCTGATATCTAGCACACATGCAAACACTAAACATAATATCAGGTCTACTTGCAGTAAGATATAGTAAAGATCCTATCATACCTCTATAAAGTTTTTGATCTACAGATTTACCTGATTCATCTTGATCTAATTTGCATGATGAGCTCATGGGGGTGCCGATTGATTTGTTTCCTTCCATATCAAACTTCTTGAGCATCTCCTTGACATATTTTGCTTGATTGATGAAGATGCCTCCTTCAGATTGTTTGATTTGAAGCCCGAGGAAGTAGTTCAGCTCTCCCATCATGCTCATCTCAAACTCACTCTGCATCAAATCAGCAAACTCTTCGCAGAGGCGATTGTTAGTAGCACCGAAAATGATATCATCAACATAAATCTGTACTAATAACATATCTTTGTTTTGCTTTTTCAAAAATAATGTTGTGTCTATATTTCCCCTAGAGAATTCATGTTCTAATAGAAATTTACTAAGTCTCTCATACCATGCTCTAGGTGCTTGTTTTAATCCATAAAGTGCTTTGTTCAGTTTATACACATGATTAGGGTATTGATGATTTTCAAAACCAGGAGGTTGTTCTACATACACTTCCTCATTTATATACCCATTTAAAAATGCACTTTTTACATCCATTTGAAATAGTTTGAAATCCTTAGAGCATGCATATGCTAATAATAGTCTAATAGCCTCAAGTCTAGCTACGGGAGCAAAGGTTTCATCAAAATCTATGCCTTCTTCTTGATTATAACCCTTTGCCACTAGTCTAGCCTTATTCCTTATAACAATTTCATTTTCATCTAGCTTATTTTTATATATCCATTTTGTACCTATAATTGGATATTCAGAAGGCCTCTCTACTAGATCCCACACTTTGTTTCTAGTAAATTGATTTAGTTCTTCTTGCATTGCATTTATCCAATTTACATCATTTTCGGCTTCTTCTATATGTTTGGGCTCAAAGTGTGAAACAAAAGCTAGATGGTTATTTAGATTTCTTAGTGAAGCTCTAGTCCTAACCGGTTGAGATGGATCATCTAGAATGAGTTCCTTAGGATGCCCGTGAGCATACCTCCAAGCTTTTGTTAGCCCATGATCCACAATAGCCTCTTGGCTTGATGATTCTCCTTCAATCAACTTTTGATTATCATCTTGTAATCCCATCTCATCTATCTTTTCCTCAAGTATTTCAACATCATCATCAAAATTAACTTTCTTACTAGAGGAGATGTCACTAGAGTCATCAAATACTACATGTATAGATTCTTCTATGACTAAGGTTCTTTTATTAAATACTCTATAGGCTTTACTAGTTGTAGAATAACCTAAGAATATTCCTTCATCAGATTTAGGGTCAAATTTCCCTAGATTGTCTTTCCCATTATTATGCACAAAACACCTACATCCAAAAACATGAAGATAATTAACCTTTGGTTTTCTGTTTTTCCACAGTTCATAAGGTGTTTTCTTTATAATGGGTCTCAATAGAACTCTATTTAATATGTGACAAGAGGTATTAATGGCTTCTCCCCAAAAGTACTTAGGGAGGTTACTTTCACATAACATAGTTCTAGCCATTTCCTCTAGTGTTCTATTCTTCCTTTCCACAACTCCATTTTGTTGTGGTGTCCTAGGTGCTGAAAAATTATGGGTTATCCCCTTTTTACTACAAAATTCATCAAATGATTGATTTTCGAATTCGGTACCATGGTCACTTCTAATGGCTATGACTGAAGACTCTCTAGCATTTGTTACTTCCTTATGGAACTTCTTAAAAACAGAAAATGCTTGATCCTTATGTGCTAGGAACATGACCCATGTGTACCTAGAGTAATCATCTACTATAACTAGACCATATTTATTTCCACCTAGGCTTGTTGTTCTAGTTGGACCAAATAGGTCCATGTGTAATAATTCTAGAGGCCTAGAGGTAGAGACACATTTTATGGATTTAAAAGAGTTCCTAGATTGTTTGCCAAATTGACATGCTTCACATATTTTGTTCTTTTCAAATTTTAATTTTGGCAAACCTATCACGGAGTCTCTTTTAACTAGTTTAGTTATTGTGTCCATGCTTGCATGACCTAACTTACGGTGCCATAACCAACTAGCATCATTTTCTTTAGTTTCATTAACAACTAAACATTGGTTATGTTTTGCAAGATCATCTAGGTCTACAACATATACATTACCACGTCTAATCCCTTTAAAAACTAAACTATTATCATTAGAATTTGTTATAATACATAGTGATGGTTTAAACATAACATCATATCCTATATCACATAATTGACTAATGCTTAACAAGTTATGCTTAAGACCATCAACATATCTAACATTATCTATAAAAGTAGAAGGGGTGATTTGAACTTTACCAATACCAATGATATGACCTTGGTTGTTGTCTCCAAAAGTCACAGCACCTCCCTTCTTAGCTTCAAGGATGAAAAATTGATCTTTATCACCCGTCATGTGCCTTGAGCAGCCACTATCCAAATACCAGCGGTTTTTGTTGACCTTGGCTGCAAGACACTCCTACACAAGCAAATCATGTCATCTTAGGTACCCAAGTTTTCTTGGGTCCTTCATGGTTAGTCAAGTTGGTTCCTTTTGGAACCCATACCTTTTTAATTTTCCTTTTTATTTTACTTTTCCTATAGTCACATGCATTTGCCTTATGTCCTATAGTTCCACAACAAAAGCAGGTTATTTTCTTAGTTTTAGTTTCTCCAGCTTTAACAAAGAAGTTACTAAGAAGTTTTTGTTTATTTCTTGGTTTATACCCTAAACCCGCTTTATTAAATACTGCTCGTTGACTATTTAGAATCATGTTTAATTTTTCAGAACTATATATAAATTTTTCAACTAAGGGTTTGTATTTGTTAAGTTCTTTAGTTAGTGTTTGATTTTCTGCTTTTAGATCATTAAGTTCTTTTGTAAGATCCTTATCTAAGGTTTGTTTATGTTTTTTAAGTTCTAAAAATTCCTTAGTTAGTTTTTCATTATCTTTAGTTAAGGTGTTAGTCTTTTGAGTTAAAAGTTGGTTGCTTGTTTTAAGTTCAATATTTTCTTTGGTGATTAAGTCCTTATCCTTAACTAATTTATCGTATTTATGTAGGTATGATTGATTAGCTATTTTCAGTTCTTTATTCTTAAGATTTATAGCCTTATATTCTACCATTAACTCATTAAATGCATCATAAAGTTCATCAAAAGAAAAATCAAGATGCGTATCGGAAGTTACCTCGTTTTCGTTGGCCATGAAGCAGAAATTGGCCTTCTCTTCTTGTTCATCATCTGATGAGGAGGATGATGAGTCGGAGTCGGATAGTGTAGTGACAAGAGCCTTCTTCTTCTTGTACTTACTCCCCTTCTTCAGTAAGGGGCACTCTGCTCTTATGTGACCCGGCTTCTTGCACTCGTAACACCCAATCCCCTCGTTTTCCCTTTCCTTACCTTTGTCCTTGCGGTAGAAATTTGAGGGGCCTCTCCTTTGATGATAGGACTTCTTGTGGTTGATGAATCTCTTGAACTTGCGCACAAGAAGAGCCTCACCATCATCTTCCTCATGTTCTTCTTCTTCACTGCTGCTACTGCAGGACAAGTCCTTGTTAGATGAAGTAGATTTAAGTGCTATTACCTTTTTCTTATGGGAGGACTCTTCTTCGCTGTGTTGCTTCATGGTTAGCTCGTGAGTCATTAGGGATCCAAGGAGCTCTTCGAGTGGAAGCTTGTTCAAGTCTTTAGCTTCTTGGATTGCCGTCACCTTGGCTTTCCATGACCTTGGTAGACAGCGAAGTATTTTCCTGACAAGATCACTGTTAGTATAGCTCTTGCCAAGGCTTTTTAGGCCATTGACAATGTCAGTAAACCTAGTGAACATGCTAGTGATTGTCTCATTAGAATCCATTTTAAATAGTTCATACTTATGAACCAATATATTAATTTTGGATTCTTTAACTTGATTCGTGCCCTCATGGGTCACTTCAAGTCTATCCCAGATCTCTTTTGCAGAGTTGCAAGTAGAGACCCTATTGAATTCATTTCTATCTAAGGCACAATAAAACACATTCATAGCTTTAGAGTTTAATTGTGCCTTCCTCATGTCATGTTCATCCCAATCCTTTTCTAATTTGGGTACCTTAACACCCTCTACATATGTGGATGGGATGTATGGGCCATTCACTACAATGGTCCACATCTCATAGTCTTGGGCTTGGACGAATATTCTCATCCTAGCCTTCCAGTATGAGTAGTCGGATCCATTGAAGAAAGGGGGTCTTTGGGTGGACTGACCCTCAATGTGAGAAGATCCAAATGGGGTTGTCATTTTGATCTTTTAACTCTTGAGTGGAAGAGTTTTTGGCTCTGATACCACTTGTTGCCCAGATAGACAACCCAAGAGGGGGGGGGGGGGGGGGGGTGAATTGGGTTTTAAATTAATTTAGATATTTAAAACTTTAAGGATGATTAATTAAAAACTATTGCAAGTTATTTAATTAATGCTAAGTGCTGTGAGTGATGTGAGAGGAAGAAGAGAAGAGACAATCCAATGCAAACACAGAGTTTTATAGTGGTTCGGAGCTACCCCTTGCTCCTACGTCCACTTCCCAAGTCTCTCTTGGGAATTCACTATAACCCCCTTGGATTACAGCTGGTTGTTTTGCAAGCTCACAACCAAACTTGTTGTTTTACGAGCTCACAACGAACTCGGTCGGTTTTCCCAGGCTCACCGACTAGAACCAACCCCGATTGTTTTTCCGGGCTCACAATCAAACCCTTACACACGTTGGTTTTAACTTGGCTCACCAACCAACCTTAATCCCCTTGATTCAATCCCCCGATTGAACCAAGTAAATACAAGTTATAGAAAGAAAGGAAAATAAGCTTCTCAAAAGCAGATGTAAAACAATATAATCAAAAGAGGAGTTTAGAAGCCCTCAAACGCTTTTAAGCTGAAGTAGAGGAATGGCTTCTTGAACTCCGGTCTCCTCTCGAATGTGTAGTCGACTTGAATGCTGGAGGAGAAGGCTTTTAATTGCTGGGAAGATGTAGGTGGAGCTGTAAATGCAGATCTTCCCTTTTTCGTTGAAGAGCACGTTGCAGAGCTTGAATCCTTGATTAGTTGGAGTGGAATGAATGTTCTCTCCCTTGCTACAGTCTTCTGTGGCTATTTAAGCCAACCCCCACGGAAACTAGCCGTTACACTGCCTTTTTCTGCCCGTTCTGCACACTCTGCGCAGCCTGACAATATGACCGTTGGTGGGTTGGAGTCGACTCGCGCGATCAGGAGTCGACTCGGCTGTAGCGGGAGTCGACTCAAGCTTTTCCGGAGTCGACTCGGCAACTGTTCCAAATTTGAATTAAAGTTGCCGTCACGACTGGGAGTCGACTCGTCTTGACTCGGAGTCGACTTGCCAACTTCTGGAGCTGACCTGGCAATTTTGGAGTCGGCTCATCCACTGAAGTCCGTGGATCCAATTTTGAATTTTGTCCACTCGAGTCGACTCGACTGTCCTTGGAGTCGACTCGAATCTCAGAGCCCGAACTTCCGATTCTCTGTCTTTTGGCTCATCCAGTCTTGGAGTCGACTCGAACTTCCTTGGAGTCGACTCGGCTCTCAGTTTCCGAAAGTTGGTCTTCTGCCTTTTGATGTGAAGCTTGTCTTGGAGTCGACTCGAGCTGTCTGGGAGTCGACTCGAATCTCAGACTCGAAAACTGCTCTATGACTTTTCTTTGTGTACCTCTTGGAGTCGACTCTTTCTACCCTGGAGTCGACTCGTTGATCATTGGAGTCGACTCGCGCACTTCAGGAGTCGACTCGTTGACAGGTTCTGAGATGAGGCTTTCTGTTCTTCTTTCTGTTCTCAGTCGGAGTCGACTCGTACTAGTCTGGAGTCGACTCGAGCTCGTGCCAGTGAACTTGATACGCTTGGAGTCGACTCGTGATACTCGGGAGTCGACTCGAGTCTCAGACTTTGGTTCAGCAGACTTTTTAACTTATCCAAAATACTATGAACCAAATCTAGAGACACTTGGACAGGATTTTCACTGAAACACTCAATTGAATTCATTAGTAATCACAAGATATACTCAAATGCTTTGAGCTCATCAAAATCAAATGGGGTTTTAATCAATCACTCCACAATAAATATATTGGTTCATAAGTATGAACTATTTAAAATGGATTCTAATGAAACAATCACTTGCATGTTCACTAGATTCACTGACATTGTCAATGGCCTAAAAAGCCTTGGCAAAAACTATACTAACAGTGAGCTTGTCAGGAAGATTCTTCGATGTCTACCAAGGTCATGGGAAGCCAAGGTGACGGCAATCCAAGAAGCTAAGGACTTGAACAAGCTTCCACTTGAAGAGCTCCTTGGATCCCTAATGACTCACGAGCTAACCATGAAGCAACACAGCGAAGAAGAGTCCTCACATAAGAAAAAGGTAATAGCTCTTAAATCTACATCATCTAACAAAGATTTGTCTTGCAGTAGCAGCAGTGAAGAAGAAGATCATGAGGGAGATGATGATGAGGCTCTTCTTGTGCGCAAGTTCAGAAAATTCATCAACCACAAGAAGTCCTATCATCAAAGGAGAGGCCCCTCAAATTTCTATCGCAAGGATAAAGGTAAGGAAAGGAAAAATGAGGAGATTGGATGCTATGAGTGCAAGAAGCCGGGACACATCAGAGCTGAGTGTCCCTTACTTAAGAAGGGCAGCAAGTACAAGAAGAAGAAAGCCCTTGTCACCACCTTATCGGACTCCGACGCATCATCTTCATCATCGGATGAGGAACAAGAAGAAAAGGCCAATTTCTGCTTCATGGCCAACGAAAATGAGGTAACATCCGAAACGCATCTAGATTTTACTTTTGATGAACTTTATGATGCATTTAATGAACTAATGATTGAATATAAGGCTATAAACATTAAGAATAAAGAGCTAAAACTAGCTAATCAAACTTACATACATAAATATGATAAACTAGTTAAGGATAAGGACTGTATCACCAAAGAAAATCTAGAACTTAAGACAAGCAACCAACTCTTAATTAAAAAAACTAACACCTTAAGTAAAGATAATGAAAAACTAACTAAGAAAATTTCAGAACTTAAAAAGCAATAAACAAATCTTAAACGAAAATCTCATAAAAGACTTGAATACTCTAAAAACGGAAAAACAAACTCTAACTAAAGAACTTGAAAAATACAAACCTTTGGTTGAGAAATTTACTTATAGTTCTGAAAAATTAAATATGATACTTAATAGTCAACGTGCAGTATTCAATAGAGCAGGTTTAGGATATAAACCTAAAAATAAGCAAAAACTTCTTAGTAACTTCTTTGTTAAAGCAGGAGAAAGTAAAACTAAGAAAATAACCTGTTTTTGTTGTGAAAAATTAGGACATAAGGCAAATGTGTGTAATTATAGAAAAGGAAAAATAAAAGAAAAAATTAAAAGGGTATGGGTTCCAAAAGGAACCAACATGACTAACCATGAAGGACCCAAGAAAACTTGGGTACCTAAGATTACATGATTTGCTTGTGTAGGAGTGTCTTGCAGCCAAGGTCAACAAAAATTGCTGGTACTTGGATAGTGGCTGCTCAAGACACATGACGGGTGACAAGGATCAATTCTTCACCCTTGAAGCTAAGAAGGGAGGTGCTGTGACTTTTGGAGACAATAACCAAGGTCACATCATTGGTATAGGTAAAGTTCAAATTACCCCTTCTACTTTTATTGATAATGTTCGATATGTTGATGGTCTTAAGCATAATTTATTAAGCATTAGTCAATTATGTGATAGAGGCTATAATGTTATGTTTAAACCATCACTATGCATCATAACAAACCCAAATGATAATAGTTTAGTTTTTAAAGGAATAAGACGTGGGAATGTGTATGTTGTAGATCTTGAGGATCTTGCCAAACACAACCCATGCTTAGTTGTTAATGAAACTAAGGACAATGATGCTAGTTGGTTATGGCACCGTAAGTTAGGTCATGCAAGCATGGACACAATATCTAAACTAGTTAAAAGAGATTCTGTGATAGGTTTGCCAAAACTAAGATTTGAAAAGAATAAAATATGTGAAGCTTGTCAATATGGCAAACAATCTAGGAACTCCTTTAAATCCATAAAATGTGTCTCTACCTCTAGACCTCTAGAATTATTACACATGGACCTATTCGGACCAACCAGAACAACAAGCCTAGGTGGAAATAAATATGGTCTAGTCATTGTAGATGATTATTCTAGATACACTTGGGTTATGTTCTTAGCACATAAAGATCAAGCTTTTTCAGTATTTAAAAAATTTCATAAGGAAGTAACCAATGCTAGAGATACTATAGTAATAGCTATTAGAAGTGACCATGGTACCGAATTTGAAAATCATTTATTTGATGAGTTTTGTAGTAAAAAGGGAATAACTCACAATTTTTCTGCACCTAGGACACCACAACAAAATTGAGTTGTGGAGAGGAAAAATAGAACTCTAGAGGAAATGGCTAGAACTATGTTATGTGAAAGTAACCTCCCTAAGTACCTTTGGGGAGAAGCCATTAATACCTCTTGTCATATATTAAATAGAGTTTTATTGAGACCCATTATAAAGAAAAGACCTTATGAACTTTGGAAAAACAGAAAACCAAAGGTAAACTACTTTCATGTTTTTGGATGTAGTTGTTTTGTTCATAATAATGGGAAAGATAATGTAGGAAAATTTGACTCAAAATCTGATGAGGCTATATTCTTGGGGTACTCTACAACTAGCAAAGCCTATAGAGTCTTTAATAAAAGAACCCTAGTTATATAAGAATCTATACATGTTGTATTTGATGATTCTAGTGACATCTCTTCTAGCAAGAGAGTTAATTTTGATGATGATGCTGAAATTCTTGAAGAAAAGATAGATGAGATGACATTACAAGATGATAATCAAAAATTAATTGAAGGTGCATCATCAAGCCAAGAGGCTATTGTGGATCATGGACTAACTAAAGCTTGGAGGTATGCTCACGAGCATCCTAAGGAATTAATTCTAGATGATCCATCTCAACCTATTAGGACTAGGGCATCCCTTAGAAACTTAAATAATCATCTAGCCTTTGTTTCTCATTTTGAGCCCAAACACATAGAAGAAGCTGAAAAAGATGTAAATTGGATAAATGCAATGCAAGAAGAATTAAACCAATTTACTAGAAACAAAGTATGGAATCTAGTTGAAAGACCTACTGAATATTCAATTATAGGTACCAAATGGATTTATAAAAATAAACTTGATGAAAATGGTACTGTAATAAGGAATAAGGCTAGATTAGTAGCCAAGGGTTATAATCAAGAAGAAGGTATAGATTTTGATGAAACCTTTGCTCCGGTAGCTAGACTTGAAGCAATTAGACTTTTACTAGCTTTTGCATGCTCTAAGGACTTTAAGTTATTTCAAATGGATGTAAAAAGTGCATTTTTAAATGGGTATATTAATGAGGAGGTATATGTAGAACAACCTCCTGGTTTTGAAAATCATCAATACCCTAATCATGTTTATAAATTGAACAAAGCACTTTATGGTTTAAAACAAGCACCTAGAGCATGGTATGAAAGGCTTAGCAAATTCCTATTAGAACATGGGTTCTCTAGGGGTAATGTAGATACAACACTATTTCTGAAAAAGCAAAACAAAGATATGTTGTTAGTGCAGATTTATGTTGATGATATCATTTTCGGTGCTACTAACAATCGCCTCTGCGAAGAATTTGCTGATTTGATGCAGAGTGAATTTGAGATGAGCATGATGGGAGAGCTGAATTACTTCCTTGGACTTCAAATCAAACAATCTGAAGGGGGCATCTTCATCAATCAAGCCAAATACATCAAGGAGATGCTCAAGAAGTTTGATATGGAGGGAAACAAATCAATCAGCACCCCCATGAGCTCATCATGCAAATTAGACCAAGATGAATCAGGTAAATCTGTAGATCAGAAACTATATAGAGGTATGATAGGATCTTTATTGTATCTTACTGCAAGTAGACCTGATATCATGTTTAGTGTTTGCATGTGTGCTAGATATCAGGCTAATCCTAAGGAATCACATCTAATTGCAGTAAAGAGAATCTTTAAATACCTAATAGGAACAAAGAATATAGGGTTATGGTATTCTAAAGAATCTAGCCTGAACTTAATAGGTTATACAGATTCAGACTTTGCTGGATGTAAACTTGATAGAAAAAGCACCAGCGGGTCATGTCAATTCCTAGGAGAAAACTTAATATCATGGTTTAGCAAGAAACAAAACTCGGTTGCATTATCTACTGCTGAAGCTGAATATGTTGCAGCCGGGAGTTGTTGTGCTCAAATCTTATGGATCAAACAACAATTAGAAGATTATGGCATTAAACAAGATAAAATACCCATTAATTGTGATAATACAAGTGCCATTAATCTAACTAAAAATCCAATTCAGCATTCAAGAACTAAACATATTGAGATAAGACATCACTTCATAAGAGATCATGTACTGAATGGTGATGTGACACTCCAATTTGTTTGTACTGATGATCAATTTGCTGACATTTTTACAAAACCCCTAAGTGAAGAGAGATTTAGTGTGCTTAGGAGGGGATTAGGAGTGATTGATCCATCCTAGTGGTAGTTTCCACTAGATTCATTGATTTTGATGATTAGATTGTGGTTAAAATAGAGTTTCTTTTCAATGATCATCAAATCAGATCATAATGTAGTGATTTTCCCTCATTCGGCACGAACATAGCATGATTTTTAGGTGCGTGCCAAAGTTCGAGACGACTCGAGTAAGTTTTAGAGTCGGCTCGTAAGGGGGAGTCGACTCGCGCTTAGTCGGGAGTCGACTCGAGGTCGATGGCAGCAGAGGTGGAGTCGACTCGCATACAATCGGGAGTCGACTCGTGCATAAGGAGAGTCGGGGTCAATAGGCGCATAAGGAGAGTCGACTCGCGCATACTTTGGAGTCGACTCGAGGTCGAGTCGACTCGCGACTCAGAGGAGTCGACTCGCAGTCGGGATCCGACTTTTTAACCCTAGCTCCATCGTTTTCAAAACATTTCTATTCTCCGCCGCCACTGTTCACAAGCCCTAGAGCCGACTCCTAGGTCGTCTCCGGTCGTCCCCAAGCTTTTTCCGTCGACTTTTCACCGTCCATTAGGGCTTTTCCTCCCATTCTAGGTCACTATGCCTCGTAAAGCCGTCGTCCGGAAGAGGCCCCAACCCGAGGCCGGTCCCGAGAGGCGCTCCAAGGCTCGGCACGATCCCGCGAGGTCACAACCTCCGGCTCGTTCCCCGCCGAGGGCGGTTCCCGCGAGGCTGTGCGCCGGGAAGGCGGTCTCCACCGGGAGATACGTCGATTTCGACTATCTCTCCCGGGAGGGCTTCACCATAGGTGAGAGATTGCGTGTCCAGGGCTTAGAGTATTTCCTTACATTAGATCTCCCCACTTACCCTGAATTAGTTAGAGAGTTTTACGGTACCGTCCATCGGGGAGATGGGGGTATCGAAGGCACGGTAGCCGGTGTCCCTTTGTTCGTTACGAAGGATCTTATTGCCCACATCCTCCACCTTCCACAAGTAGGGGTGGCTCCCACACACCCCGAGGATAGGACTGAGGCCCTTACGGCCATTCTAGGTTATCCTCCTCAGTTCCCTTTAGACGAGGTATCCGCTAGCTCACTTCCTGTTGAGGTGCGGATCCTCCTGAGTATTTTGTCTAGGTCCATTTTTCCGAAGACTGGCCGCTTCGATTTTGTGTCTGAGAGGGACCTCGCCCTTATGTTTTATATTCTTCAGGACACCCCAATCAACTTCCCCAAACTCATTTATAGATATCTGTGTGAGCCCCTAGATAGACCTAGGCTCACCCTCCCCTACGGTATGATGTTCACTCTGTTGTTTAGGGAGTACGAGATTCTCATTCCTGAGGGGGAACCCTCTAAGGCGTTGCGATGGACTGATCGCATGCGTCCGGGGACCCTACACAGGATGGGGTTTCGGAAGGTAGAGGGAACATGGGTTAGGAAGTCATCCACCTCCACACATACCTCCAGACACTCTCCTAGTCCTGAGCCAGATTCTGACTATCCTGACTTTCCCTCCACTTCTGCTCCTACCACCTCAGCCGGACCTTCCACCTCAGCTCCACCACCTATGGAGGTCCGGATCGCTCCTGAGCAGCTCCTGGAGTTGCGGCAGGAGATTGTTAGAGACCTGCGAGATGAGCTACTTCGGGAGCTCCGAGGTTCAGTGCCAGCTCCCACTCCTGCACCCACATCTTCTGAGTTGGTCCCTTCCTTGACAGCCGTGACTGACATGACGGCCCATGTACGGGAAGAGATCTACAACGTGAGGAGTTTGATTCAGGCTCAGTTCTCCAGTATGAGTGAGGTCACGGGCATCACTCGGAAGATGCGCGATGACATCCGGAAGGACATGAGCACCACTACCCAGGGGGCCGAGCGCTTGTCGAATGTGCTCATCGACAAGCTGGACGCACTGCAGAAGTTGGTCCTCGAGCTCGATACGACACAGAGCAGGGTCATTCAGGCCGTTATCCGACAGCTCAAGAACGTCACCAATGCGGTCCAAGCACTGGTTGAGCGCATGCCTCGGGGAGCCACATCCTCGAGAGGAGGAGCTACATCCTCGAGGAGACCGTAGCTGCTTTTGTGTTTTATTATGACATGTACTGTTTTGCTTTACTTATTGTATTCTCAAATGTATTCACATACACATCAATACAATGAGTAGACATCTTATCTTCATTTCTGTGCAATTTGATCTATGATTGATTGTGTGTTCTGCTTACCTACTTTTTGCTACGATGACAAAAAGGGGGAGAAATATTGAATAGATATGTAAATGGAATCAACATAAAAGAAATCAAAATGAGAATCAAAAATTAAAACATAATTTGTTCTTAGTGGATTTGGTACCTCGAGGCTCATTATCTCTCTTTTGGGGCTCCTAATGGAGTAATCTCCAGAATCTATTCAAGGGATATTCGGAGATTAGCTGAATCCAACTCAAGAACAAATTGACAGATTTTTCCTCTAAATACCAAAATTTAAAATTCAAAAACTTCAATATACTAAAAGGAAATTCAGAGAATCAAAACATAGTAGAATGCATATGTTGAGGGGGAGAATCTGAATTTTTAAGAAAGCCAAATCATTAAATATATATAAGCCAAACAATTGATTGCATGATATAAAGGCTTATTTAATTCCAAATGAAAGGGGGAGCTTTAACTCCAAAATTTATTGTTTCACACCTTTCAAGCTTGGATAAATTAAATATCCAGACATTTGAATTCATTTATGGATTTTATCTCCTTGTTTATTAAGCAATTCACTTTACATATACTCAATGTTTTGTCATCATCAAAAAGGGGGAGATTGTGGAGTGATTGATTGAAACCCTATTTGATTTTGATGAGCTCAAAGCATTTGAGTATATCTTATATTTTACTAATGAATTCAATTGAGTGTTTCAGTGAAAATCTTGTCTAAGTGTCTCTAGATTTGGTTCAAGGTATTTTGGATAAGTTAAGAAGTCAGTTTGAACCAAAATCTGAGACGCGAGTCGACTCCGAGATATTACGAGTCGACTCCAAGCGTATCAGAATCACTGGCACTGGCTCGAGTCGACTCCGGATCAGTACGAGTCGACTCCGACTGAGAACAGACAGATGGACAGAAGGACACAACTTAAAACCTGTCAGCGAGTCGACTCCTGAAGTGCGCGAGTCGACTCCGATGTTTACCGAGTCGACTCCGGAGAGGTATGAGTCGACTCCAAGGAGTTACAGGCAGAAAAGTCAGAGAGCGTTTTCGACCCTGAGATTCGAGTCGACTCCTGTGGAACGTGAGTCGACTCCGATGGTTGGCAGGTCGACTCCAAAGATAGTGAGAGTCGACTCTCAGCAGTACACAAGGCAAAAGTCAGAGAGCGTTTTTCGGACTCTGAGATTTGAGTCGACTCCTGCATTGCACGAGTTGACTCTGAGACACCGCGACCCCAAAGAAGACAGAAGACCAATTTGCTGTCTCTGAGATTCGAGTCGACTCCCAGACAGCTCGAGTCGACTCCAAGGCAGCGCTTCACTAAAAACACAGAAGACTAAGTTTCGGAAACTGAGAGCCGAGTCGACTCCGGAACAGTTCGAGTCGACTCCAAGACTGGACGAGCCAAAAGACAGTAGATCGAGAGTTCGGGCTCTGAGCGCCGAGTCGACTCCCAGGATTGTCGAGTCGACTCGAGTGGACCAAGTTCAAAAATAGATTCACGGACTCCATGGGATGAGCCGACTCCGAAAATGCCAAGTCAGCTCCAGAAGTTGGCGAGTCGACTCCGGGTCAAGTCGAGTCGACTCCCAGTCGAAGAGGCGACTTTAATTCAAATCCGGAACAGTTGCCGAGTCGACTCCAGAAAAGCATGAGTCGACTTCCGCTACAGCCGAGTCGACTCCTGATCGCGCGAGTCGACTCCAACCCACCAACGGACATATTGTCAGGCTGTGCAGAGTGTGCAGAACGGGCAGAAAAAGGTCTCTAACGGCTAGTTTCCGTGGGGGATGGCTTAAATAGCCACAGAGGACTGTAGGAAGGCAGAGAACAACTATTCCACTCAAAGTAATCAAGCTTTCAATCTCTGCAACCTGGTTTTCAACGAAAAAGAGGGAAGAGCAACATTAACTGCATCCACCTACTTCTTCCCAACATTGAAAGAGATCTCCTCCTGCATTCAAGTCGACCAGACATTCAAGAGGAGACCCGAAGTTCAAGAAGCCCTACTCTACTCCAACTCAAACGTGTTTGAGGGCTTCTAACTTCTCTTTTGTTTATATTGTTATTTATCTGCTTTTGAGAAGCTCTGTTTTTCTGTTACTTCTTTTTACTTCCATCTTGTCTTTGGTTGGTTCAATCGGGGGATTGAATCAAGGGTATTGAGGTTGGTTGGTGAGCCGAGTGTAAAACCAACGTGTAAGGGTTCGATTGTGATCCCGGGAAAACAATCGGATTGGTTCTAGTCGGTGAGCCTGGGAAAACCGACCGAGTTCGTTGTGAGCTCGTAAAACAACAAGTTTGGTTGTGAGCTTGGAAAACAACCGGCTGTAATCCAAGGAGTTATAGTGAATTTCCAAGTGAGACTTGGGGAGTGGACGTAGGAGCAAGGGTTAGCTCCGAACCACTATAAAACATTGTGTTTGTGATTGTTTGTCTCTCTCTATCTCTCGCATTTCATTCACCGCACATAGAAACTAATTAATCATCTCGCAAAAGCATTAATTAGTTATCCACAAAAGTTTTAATAGCCAAATTATTTTAAAACCCAATTCACCCCTCCTCTTGGGTTGTCTATCTGGGCAACAGCTTTGTTCACGGCACCTGACATATGCTTAAGGACAAAAGTGTAATCCTGGAGGAATTGAACCCACTTGGCATGTCGATGATTAAGTTTTTTCTGGGAATTAAGAAAATGAAGTGCTTCATGGTCAGAATAGAGAACAAATTCATTAGGAAGAAGATAATGTCGCCACTACCGTAGGGCCTGGACTATGGCATAAAATTCTTTGTCATATGTGGAATATCTTTGTCTAGCCTCGTTCAGCTTTTCACTAAAATAGGCGATAGGATGACGTTCTTGACTAAGCACACCACCTATTCCTAAGCCAGATGCATCACATTCCACCTCAAAAACTTTGCTAAAATCAGGGAGCCGCATAACTGGCGCCTCCGTCATTCTTTCTTTATGGCACTAAATGCGTTAGCAGCTACGCGTGTCCACTGAAAATCATCTCGTTTAAGGCAATCTGTAATAGGTGACATAAGTGTACTGAAGCCCTTTATGAAACGACGGTAAAATGTGGCAAGGCCGTGAAAACTACGGATGTCAGTAATATTCTTAGGTTCCGGCCATTCAACAATTGCAGTGATTTTCGCAGGGTCAGCAGATAAACCCTCAGAGGAGACTATATACCCTAAGAAGTTGACGTGAGTAGTGAAAAATGAACACTTCTTAAGGTTAGCATAGAGGCTCTCGTTGCGTAAAGTCGTACAAACTTGCCTTAAATGACCTAAATGTTGCTCCTTAGATTGGCTATAAATAAGGATATCGTCAAAGTACACGACTAAAAATTTGCCCATGAAAGACCGGAGTACTTGAGTCATCACTCGCATAAATGTACTAGGAGCGTTTGAGAGGCCAAAAGGCATTACCAGCCATTCATAGAGGCCATCTTTTGTCTTAAATGTTGTCTTCCATTCATCTCCTGGACGAATCCGGATTTGATGGTAGCCACTTTTTAAGTCAATCTTGGAGAAAATCGTGGCACCTGCCATCATATCCAACATATCATCGAGCCGGGGAATAGGAAAACGGTACTTGACCGTGATTCTATTAATAGCCCGGCTGTCTACACACATTCTCCAAGTCCCATCTTTTTTTGGAGTAAGAAGGGCAGGTACGGCACAAGGACTTAGACTCTCCCGAATAAATCCCTTTTGTAGAAGCTCGCTAATTTGCCTTAGGAGCTCTGCATGATCAGAAGGGTTCATCCGATAATGGGGCAAGTTAGGAAGGGTAGCTCCCGGGACTAGATCAATGGCGTGCTGAATATCACGCAAAGGGGGTAAATGATCCGGGAGATCCTCAGGAAAAACTTCTTTGAACTCCTCGAGGATAGCGAGGGATTCAGCCGATAATGTGCTTTTAAGATGTGGCTGAAGTTCTTTAACTAGCAGGGCAAACACCGGAGAGTCCTTAAAGACGTTCCTCTCAAATTCCGTGGGATTAAGGATATGCAGTTCCTTCCCCTTTGATTTACTCTTGTTCGTACTCTTATCTAGCGTTTTGGGCCGTAAAGGATTAAGCTTAATCTTTTTACCCTGGAATACAAAAGAGCAAGAGTTAGTTCGACCGTAGATGGTGACATCGAGATCGAACAACCAAGGTCTACCTAATATCAGATGACCTACGTCCATTGGGAGTACGTCACACCAGACGGTGTCTGTATAAGAAAGGATTTGAATAGGTACAAGACACCGTTCCTCAATGTGAATGGACGACGTGTCGATCCAGAAAACCTTATATGGTTGAGGTTGGGACACAGGAGTCAGACCCAAGCGGGCGACAATGCTGGAAGATATCGCATTAATGCAGCTCCCACTATCAATGATAACTTTACAATCTTTTTCTCCGCATTTAATGTAAGTGTGGAAAATTGAGGTTCGTCTCCAGTCATCAGTCTCCTTAGGCTGGGTAATTGCACACCTTACTACATTCATAGTGGATTGGTCAGGTTCGTGGGCAATTATCTGGGAAGTAGGTCGGATACAACCTAAAGTGTGTGATTCTTCCTCGGGTTCGTCTTCGACATCTTGAATATCATCTAAATTAGGCTCATAAATTTGTTCCTCCAAATTATCTATGTCATCCTTCTGTTCATGTGCATCAATAACAAGGGTCTGATTTGCACATTGGGAGGCAACATGACCAAACCCTTGGCATTTAAAGCACTGAATTCTTGAGCTTGTTTTGGGAGGTTCACCTAAAATTCCTTTGCCTTTAATATCTCGGTTTTGGATAGGTGGAGAAGAAAAGGGTTTAGGTGGGACAGAACCGACTGGGGGTCTGGGTCCAGATGGTTGGGCACTAGTGGGAACACGCCTGGTGTCAGGGCGCCTAGCAAACATAGATTTGGAGAATTGTTCGTAGTTTTGCACAAATGTATATGCTTGGTCTAAGGTGGCCACTTCACGAAGGACAAGTTCTTTCCTAAGCTCATCATTTAGGCCTCGTCGAAACCGGCTCAAGATCATACGTTCATCTTCAGCTATATTACTTCGCATCATAAATTCATCAAATTGGGCGATGTAATCAGTAGCTGTGCGGCTACCTTGTCGTAAATTGTTCCATCGATCTAGGAGGTCAGCTTGATAACTTAGTGGAAGGTATTTTTCTTTCAATTTTTCTTTCATTTCTACCCAATCTGTAATAGCAGGCTGATGTCTCCTGGCTAACAGTTGTTCGGTATTTTGCCAAAACAACTTAGCTCGACCAAGGAGTTTCATTCTAGCGAATCGGACCTTTTTTCCCTCCGACAGATTGTACCACTCAAAGAAGTGGTCCATTTCGTGTAGCCAATCGGAGAAGACCTTTGGATCAAGACGACCATCAAAAGTGGGGGCTTCAATCCTAATGCCTCACATTATATCTTCATCAGGGTCACGAGGTTCTCTGGGTTCTACGGTATGTCGGTGACCTTTATCAACATGAGGAATGGACCAGGTCCTCTAGGGCGAGGGAAGGCATAATGTTGACCTGGAACAGACCTATTATCAAAGTTGTCCTGCCGAACCGAGCCTTGTTGTTCTAGGATTTGTTCTAAGGTGTCGTCCTCATCAAGACCCGGTAAATGGGGAGTACTATCTCTTTGGGATTCAATAACCCTTTGAAGTGAAGCCTCAATTGAATCGAGTCGGGCATTAACCTGGGTGGATATTGTGGTTAAGTCATGAATTTGGGCATTGTTTGCTTGGACTTGGGCATTGGTATTTTGGACTTGAGTATTAGTTTTTTGAACTTGGGCATTAGTGTCGTGGATAGCTTTTAGTAGGGTTTCAATTTTGGAATCCATGTCTAGGTGGGACTCAGGATGAGATGCGACACGACCACTACGTAGATGCATAAAATGAATGACAAAATGTATGAGCCGACCAACTATAAAAGGTTCCTAAGTAGACCTAATGCATGAAATGAATTCAAAATTGCAAAGTAGATGCTCAATATAAACTAAAACTACTCCCTAGCAAATAGTTATTGCAAACTGAAAATTAATATAAGACGCAGGCCAACAAGTAGCTGCAAACAAGTAATACCAAGTTCTCGGACTATGCAAGGTGTCACGGAGCCACATATGTCTCCTCGATTTGATCTAGCTCCACAGTTAATATTAAAGAAATGTGACTACTAGGGTTTCTGGTTGTCTTGTGGATATATGTGGTTGCATGTGTTGGAATATGTGGAACTAATCACCAAGCACAAAATTTGATAATTAATGCCAACTTAAATGAACAAATTTAACCTGCGGGGAGGGGAAACAGAGTTGACCCAAACCGGATAGAGGCCTGTGCTTGCAGAAGATGTTCAAGCTGAGATGATGCTGGGAAGATGGTCACGGCATTGCAGGGTCTGGTGGAGGTGGTCGGAGCAACTGATGGCAGGGACGGTTGGAGCGGTCTGCGGTGATGGCTGTCAGAGCTGACAGTGGTGGTGCAACAGTCGACGGCGGCGACGGCAACGCGGCGGCGCGGCGGTGAGAGCAATCCGGCGGCGCGGCGGTGCGGCACCAACTAGCAGCGGCAAGCGGCGGTACGGAAAAGGCGTGAGCGGCGCGCGGCGCGGTGGTGCAAGCAGCGGAGATGGCAGTGGCGGTGGGACAAGGGCGGTGGCGCAGAGAGCAATGGAAGGCCGCGGGAAATGTTGGTGGTGGGACGGCGTGGGAACTGGCGTGGGGCGGCGGGAGGCGGTGATCGGAGACGAAGAAGAGGATCGGGAGAATAAAGAAGAAGAGAAAAGGAGAAATGAACACCGCGGCACGTGCGTGACTTACGCGTCACGTGCAGCGCTTTTTTTTTTTTTTTTTTTGATAACCCAAATGGACTCGGGTTATTGGGTTAACAGACCCAACCCGTTAAGATAGTCCGATCCGCAATATTGAAATTTTGAATTTTGAAATTTGTTTTTTTTTGAATTGAATCGGGCTAATGGGTGATGGGTTAACGGGTCTAGATCTTACCCGCACTGTAGATCATCTTCAACCTTCAACCGTCCGTTCGCTTCCGCCGGATCTCGCCTAATTTTGCGGTAGTGGGTGCGGGGAGGCGTTGCACCGACGGAGGAGGGTGCTGGGGCGGCGTCTCGTGAGGAGGTGGCGTCTTTCTCCGAGCTTCGGCCATGGGCGGTGGCCCTAGGGTACGGCCGAAACTTCCAGGGCAACGTAGTGGCTTCCAATGGTGAATCGGCGGCGCTGCAAGGTGAAGGCGGTGGTTGGTGCATGCGTAGCGGTGGCCGGAAGGGAAAACGGCGAGGGGGGGGGGGGGGGGGCTTATTTGCCTCTCGGTCCACTGTGGGGGTAGCCGGCAACGGGGTCTTCCCCTTCTGTGCAGGAACCGAGAGGGAGGGAAAAAGGAAAGGAGACGGAGGCGGTGGTGATGGGGGACGAAGGCGACGACGGAGTATGGTGAAGAGGGCCGGTGGAGTGGCGACGGGTGGGAAGCGACCGACGGGAGGGTTTTGCCCTTTTTTTCCTCACGGGAGATGAAATGAGGGAGAGGGAAGAAAACAAAGAAGAAAGGGAACGCCCCTTCTTCTTCGAACTACGTGCCGTGCAGCGATCCTCCGTGCGTTCCGGCGTTTGCGGTGCAGCTACTCCAGCAAAATGCAGATGAGGGAAAGGCCGAAAAGGAATCGGCGGGGGTCCGTCCATAAACTGGATCCCTTGACTTCAGCAACAGAGGTAAAGTCAGCCCTGCTCTGATACCAAAGCTGATGCAGGACGGATGTAAAAGATGGAAGGCAGCGTGAAAGAGGAGAAGAAGAGGGGAAGAAGAAGAAAGAGGAGGGGAGGAGGAAGAAGAAGAGGGCTAATTTTCTGGAATTTATTCATCCAAAATTAAGCAAATGCATGCCCTATATATATAGGGCTACCAAATAACAAATAAGTCCCTATGAAGAAAACAATTCGAAAGAGGCCCTCAAAAGACAATATGCAAACTAATCCTACCCACATAAAATAAATAATAAAAATGACATCAATCAATCCAGCCACAACGAAAGTGGCTGGACCGTCTTCCTGCGACAACCATGATCCTGCAAAATAATCAGTCCAGTACTCGTGTCCGCACCACATAAACCATTAACCTTTAACCACTAATCAACTATTACCGGAAGAATACAATTTGTAGACATTTTCTCACAAGAAATATAATCCGACCTTCTTTACTTGTCAATGTGCAAGCTTGTAGGAGTTCAACTAAAAAACAAAAGGATGGTTCAATAAATAGGGTTTTTAATACATAATTAAAGATTTTCCCATCCCACTTCATCCGCATGGAAGTTCAACCTCTGGCTTTATAAGCATATTAATATTCTGAATCTTCAACGACATGCTAATGATATTGGAGACGTTAATGATATGGTCTTTAAAGTTTGTTTTGCTTTATCCTTGCATGATGAGAAGTTTAGTTCTGTTAGGAAGCCAATAAGAAAGAGAGAGACAAAGCCCTTTATGAGGTAGTGCTACCACAATGGTGGAAGGGAAAGAGACGGCGGCGAATGATAGAAACCTTGACCGTCTGACGTCCCCTATATCAGGCCATCCAGTCTGCAGCTCCATTAACCTTTCTATAAATATGCCCAACTTGAAACTCAACATCGTCTCTCACCATAATCCGGATATCTCGGAGTAGGCGATGACACCCATCCGTGCCACCAGTGCCTCTCTGGATTCAGCCGATCACTATGGCCAAGTCACCTTCCAACAAAAAATGTTCATATATCCAAAAATTGGTCATATATGAGACCTTGGATATGTACTCTAGAGCTTGAGATCTCATACTAGAGCTTAGACTTCATATTGATTTGCTTCGATTAAGTGAGGTCTATAGACTTTTCAACAAATAGAAAACCAAGCTTCATGGATCCAAAAATTGGTCCTTATGCATTTAACCTAGACCTTTTCAACCAACAATAACTTTTAAACAATGGCTGGATAAAGTAAGTAGGGAACAAATAACTTTTTATGATTAGCTAATCAGCATCCAAACACAACTTAAACAAATAATCCAACAGATTACTACTCTCACCTCTTTTTCTGCTATACAAACGGCTCTTAGGGGTGTTGAATCTAGAGATTGTAAGTCCAAGATGCTAATATTTTCCCGGATCATCATAATTAGGAAGACTTCCTCTCTTTGAAAAATTTAAAGCTTCTTAAGTTTCCAGGACTTCTATCCTTCCTTTTTTTTTTTTTAAGATCCTTTTTACAAATTTTCTTCCGGTTCCAACTGTGAATGACAATTTATGATTCGATCCCCCTACCCAAACCCCAATCATCTTGACTCAAAATTTAAAAAAATTGCAAATAATTACCCAAAATTCAGGATGAATTCATGTAAACAAAAATTTTAAAACATCAAATAAACAATATAAATTTATTAAAATATGTATATATCTACTCATGAGAAAATAAGTCTGTGAGAAGCAAAATCAAGCAATAAGCCATACCATCAAGAAGCAAGCACATAGCTTCATTAAGTTATAATTCACAAAGGTTTGATTAATGGATAAATCATAAAATTCATAAATATATATAATAAATGACTGGATCATTTTTGTTATTTCATCCATAAAATATTTCAAAGATTAAGGAAAAACAAAAAAATACTGTAAGAAATTTTCAACAATCCAGAAAATTCCCAACAAGAAGTGCAAGCAGCCACGGTAATAAGACAAGTAGCCAATTCCCAACAAGCCCAAGCAGTAAAAAGGTAAGAACCATAAAGATTGTGGATTGTGGAGAGGATAAAGCTCATCCTTGGGAGATCTAAAATGAGTACTTTGTATCTAAGCCATACCCAACGCAACCCTCCCCACATAAGAAGGACAGCTAACCTTTCCAGAAGCAAGGGTTTTAGGAGCTGGAATCACATCAGGTTGGCCAAGCCACAGCGAGAGATACATAGAGAGAGGGAGAGACGGACAAACAGAGAGGGAGAGAAAGGTGAGTATAGTTTTCCCTGAGCCCGTGTTCTAAATATGGTGGAGACAGCAAGATCGCTCCCCATAGCTGTAAATTCTCACCCCGTGGTCAGGATATTGTTGGGTAGGTTTGCTGTTGGCTCGCTAGTTTTTTGGATTTTTATAAGTTTCTTTCTTTTGATGTGTAATTTCAAAACTTGTTCTCTTCACGGGCATGATATATGTTGGTTTTTGGTTGGATCTTGAGCTTGGTTTTGGACATCGGAATTTGATTGTTGGTCTTCGATGGGTCACAGATTTTTCTCAGGATGGTTTTGGTGGTTGTTTTGGATTTTGACCTTTCGATTCTGTAGTTCTGGCTCTGTTTATTTGAGAGGACTGGCGATTTTTCCCCCCTTATATTTTTTGTCTGGAATTAAGGATTCTATGGGTGTCTATTTGAATCTATGTGTTGCTGTATCTTGTAACCATGGTTAAAGGCATATTTTTCATTGATTATAGATTAGAAAAGTTCCATTTTTTTTGAGTGAAAGATATTGATTTTATTTTGTCTCTTGGAAAATTAATTGGGCAGACGACATCAGTCTTACATTAGCTATTTCTTGTTTTTTTTTTTGCCTCTAAACTTTCTTCAAGTTTGGGGAAGATGAATTACTGTTCATCTCAGATTAGTATATCTGTGCTACTTCTCTTGTATAACTTTTTGTTGAAATTTTAATAGGATGTTCATTATTCAGTGTTGGAATTTGGAAAGAATGGATAGATTAGGATGTGTGATTGGTTTTGCTTTGAATCTATATAGGTTGTATTTTTATTACTGCAGCATTGTCTTGGAGATAAAATAAAGGAAGAATGAGGATGAGGAACAAACACCGGAAATCATCTGCTTTCCATTGCAATGCAGGAAGCAGATGCTCCGTATCGTTAATTGTGTGGAGCTTGGTGGGATGCATCCTCATGATTCATTTCTATTCCCTGATCCATCACAAGGATAACGAAAAGATCCATATTGGTTCGAGCCATTTGTCTGTCACCAGAGAATTGGAAGAGGTTGAGGAGGAGAATTTATATTTTCCACGCCCTAGAGGAAAGCGGTCGCCGCATGCACCGAAACGAAGGGGACCACGAAAGCCGCCTTCGGTGGTTGATGAATTCTTAGATGAATCTTCTGAAGTGCATGCCCTTTTCTTTCCTAATCGAAAGAGCACAGTAGACCCAAATAAGAAAGGGAATGGCAGCATGTATTACTACCCAGGTAGACTGTGGTTGGACACCGAGGGAAATCCTATTCAAGCACATGGAGGAGGAATTTTATTTGATGAGAGGACAGAGACCTACTATTGGTATGGAGAGAACAAAGATGGCCCAACTTACCAGGCACATAGGAGAGGAGCTGCACGGGTCAGTTGAAAGTTAGATTTTGTTTTGCTTAATTTTTGGTTTGGCAATTTCATTTCCTTTCATTAATGTCATAAGCAATATGCGACACATTTTATATATTGAAAGGTATCCACAATTTTTCAAGACTGGCAACTTTAAATTTCTCTCTCTTTTTTTTTTAGAGAATGGCAACTTTAAGTTTTTCAAGGACCATCCCTGGGTAATAACTCAAGGATTGATGTGATATATGTTATCAAGAGGAATTAGTAATTTCAATTCACTTACCATTAGGCTTTTCATATTCTACCTCTGCGATAGTCATTAAACTTCATGTCTTTTCAAGAAAGTGATAAAAAAATTAATTTCACCCTTAATAATTTTGCTTTCTCTTATCTTGATTCATTATAGATTGTATCACAAAATCCAAGAACAGGAAAAAAAACTTTGTAAAAGTTATTGTAATAGTGAGTAGCAACATAATTAATTCCTTTTGAATGTGAATGCATTTTGCTTTTCTAATAGACAATCTACTTTGTAAAATGTTTACTTGCCATGGGAATCAACAAGGAATTCTAACCTAATAGAATGATAATGTTCATTTTTTTTGTTAGGTACCAAGGAGCATGAAGTGTTTATGTAACTTCAACATGAGCAGCCAAAAAGGTTTTATAGGTGTGTAAAATGCCATTGACTTTCATAAATAAGGTATTAAGGAATTGGATAGCCATGTCGAGACGAATATCTGGCTTCTCCTAGCTTGTTTTGAACTTACAACCTCAGGTTTGGACTTGACTAGGATAGATTGATATTTAGTGGACCTTAACTGAGTGACATTACCCACAATCAGGAGCCCAGTATATAGTAGTGCAATTACTGCGATTAAAATAATAATTACTAAGGTGTAAAATATTAATTAAAACTCATGGATCTAAATTTATATGATTTTCAAGGTTCACCCTTAAAAAGGTATATCATCTTTTAAGTATAATTTATTAAGTATCTACCTTTTTGAACTTAGCTAAGTGTAATTAATGGTTTTAAGGCTGAGACTTGGCTTGTGAACCTAACAACTTAGCATGGATTAATAATAGTATATTTAGCCTTAATAAACTCACCATGCCTCGGAATTGTTGAGGCATCAGGAGCTTCCTCATCTAGCCTGGGCACCTAGGCAGGCACCGGGAACATAATTGACAACATTGCTTCTTGCCCAGCCCATTAGCCTTGTTATTTTCTTTTGTTAGATAGGGATAAGCCCTTTTGTTGTATACTACAAATATCCACGTTCCACATTCCTCTTCCTTATTTGAATTAACCTAGGGCCTTCTTAAAGTTTCATGCCTTAGGAATGGTCTCTTAAAGGATTTGGACCTGTATTGTCTGTATAGATTTCTATTTTTGGACTTCTTTTTTTGTATTCTTGCTGCTTGCCACATACACTTAGTTTGTATGGTTCAGCGTGGACCTTGACATGGAGAAATTATATCCTACCCCATGTGCACCACGTGGCGGTGCACCACACCAATCATACTATCCATGATTGTGACAAAAATCAGGCATCTTGATTTTCAGAGAAACTGCCTTTTTCCAAAGATGTCAGTTTTCCCCCCACTCCAGCAGGCTCCCTGAGGCACACACACACACACACACACACATGAAGGAATATTTGGAGAAGGCAGAAACAAAGACCTGGCCCTAAATGACAATTGAGGTCTGAACTTGTATACTGTTATCAGAGCATTCTAACCAAAGTAATTCACTCAGCTTCTTGCTTAGACATCCTTCAGATATTTCAATGAACTAATTTATGTAAACATTTCTTGGTTCATCTGGGTTCCAAGGAAATGAATCTGACATCTCGGCACATGCACATGCATGATCAACAACATCTCTATTGTCATCATGCTCTTCATTATTGTATTTCTAACGATATTTCATTGGAGATCATAATTAACGATTTGGTAAAATGATTTTTGGATAACATGGATTAATATGAGACCTTGCACCTCTGCCAAGAAAGACCACAATGTTGCCTTTATTTTAATTTTTTATTGTTCATGGTTCATCCATCTATTAGATGAATCTATAGAATGTCTTTCTTCATAATGACCTATTTGAGGATGATAGCCTGCAACTCCCTCTTGGCTTTTCCCATTCTCTGCTCAATGTTTTTTTTTCCTGGTCAAGTTCTACGCTAAATGTCCTTCACCTATATTTGTGCTATTTACAACATTAAAGAAGCCTTGTTTGCCTAGTTTAAACAGTTCCATTACCATATTTTCTGCCACCATTTCATGAGTGCGATCGTTCCTATGTTATTTTAAGTTGAAACTCAGTCAGTGTATTACAGTTCTTTTATTGGCAAATTGGTGATACTACTGTGAATGATGCACATCTGAATCTGCATTCCCATTACTTCCCATTCGAATCATCATATCAACAGTACGCTGGTCCTTTGACTCCTTTCATTGCTATTTGCATTGACAGTTTGACTTCTTTCTCATTGTGGTTATTTGTAGCTTTGCACAAATTTGATCTAATTAGTCATGCTTAATTTATCATAAATGCATCATTGTTTCCTCATGTAACTTTGTTTGTTCATTCTAATAATGGCAAGCCCCTTATTCATCCTACTCTCATTATTATTGGATGTTTATAGTAGCTCATGTCTGCCTTGACCATCTCTGATAGGATATGTGCATGTTGATTTCATGCTGAACCAGTTTAACAGTCCTCCTAGCTCTGTCTACCTTGCAGTCCTCTTGCACATTCTCTAGTAGTACTTATGCACCTGTGATTTTCTTTTATTTGTTTTTGCCTTGCTGGAACTCAAATCCTTCACTTCTGTTGCTTCGGCTTGTGATTCTATCAATTGGCATTACACCACTTGCTTTTGCATCTTCTCTCTACTTCTTGTCATATTCTGAAAAAGCAGAAAATGAGAATTTTCTCTTGCTCTAGTGCCAAATCTGGTTACTGTTGGTAGCTCATACAGCCATACAGAAATTATTTTTCACTTATGCGTTCTTCTTTCTTAGGGAATCATAGGGCTACTTCAATTCTTTGTATCTGTAATAACAGTAAGTTCTAATCAGATTAATAGCTATCCAGTCCTTTAAGAGTGAATTACAGTTATGGTTTGGTGCCATTTTGTTGACAATTCTATTTCCTTCCTTCTAGTTTTCCTGTCTCTTGTCTAAAATGCAGCTGGGGAACTTTATCGTGGACATGTATAGTAATGCTCCTTTATACATTGTGGACATGAGGGTTGTCTAAGGGATACGTTTTCTCACTTTTGTATGAGAGGGCCTTTACCTATTTTAGTTTCTCGTAAGAATCAATCAAATAAGTAATAGCTGGTCCTCTAGTTAGATACAACAGCATTCTGTACATTAAAGCATAGAGAATAAAAAATGAAGAAATATACACATTTGTATGTTTGTGAGTGCGTGTGTGCACACACACCACTCACAGAGTAGATCTTTATTATTCATGAGCTCCCATGTACATAGAACAAGTATTTGGCAATCATGATGTTTGACCATGCTACTTGTTGTAGTTTCTTAATGTCATTTAGAAAGTGATAATTATTTATGTCAACATGTCAGCAACTAGCATTTATCATTCAGGAGAATAAATTCTGTTTTTTTCTTCTTTGGCGGAATATGATGACTATTGGTATTTTTGTAGCCTCAAGGCCCCCAATATATGTTGGACATACCGTCTGCCAAGTACTTTTATTTTCTTGATTAATAATTCTAGTGATGATTTATAAGATTTATATGACAAGTAAAGAAAATACATAGAATTGATAAAAGTAATTATTGATTTAGTAGATTAGGCATATGATTAGTCTGTGGGTAAAGCTCTCTTGGACAAACTTAAACTTCAACTAGGCTATAGCGGTCGTGGTTATGTCTGTATTGTGGGCATTTTTGGTGGTGAGGTGCCTCAAGGACTGGTGTTCATTTTCACTGAAGCTGGAGCTTCGTTTTTGAAATTGATATCTGACTAATCAATATCTGAAGTTAACTATTAAGTTGTCAGACTTTTTCTGTAATAAGGTAAAAGCAAGCAGTGCACTTAGTTCTATGCTTGATTAGTAGAATGATATGGCTCCATCCCTTAAGAATTTTTTGTTTATCCATTTTTAAGAAATCAGCTGTATGGCTGGATAGACAATTAATGATAGAACTTTTGTTTGTCCGACATGCTAATGGTCACAGTCTGCATGTTAATATTGTATGGGTTATGGACTGTTAATGGGGAGTTGATCTAGAAAATGATTGGATACTACTGGTGAAAAATTGCACAGAGGTGCAGTTGTAGGTCCAGAGTCGTAATTTTGTGTGATTATCTAGTACTACTGAACAAGGCCAATCTCTCATAGGGTTGGTGGCATTGATATTACATGAGAGGAGGTTGAAGGGTTGTGTACAGGATAGTGAAAGTACATAAAAGAGAAGTCACTGAGGCTGAAATGAAATGAGTGAAAGGAGGATCGGTTGTGATACAAGTCTGTTTTCTCTGTTTATATTAAGGAACTGGATTCACGGCTTAGGCTCGCATGACTTAAAATGAATAGGCCTCAGAGGCTTGTGTTTTGTTGAGGTCTGTGTACCTCACGAGCCACACCTTATACCCATATCATATTCTACATTTCTGATATGATGAAGAGAAAAAATCCAAGAAGTTGTAACTCCTATATTATCCATGACATTGTAGGATGTCCGAAGAGCCTGCTTTATATGTGCTTCAAGCTCAACTAAAATGTTTACTTGCATCCCACAGTCATATCTGGATATGATATCTCCTCATGATATCTCTAGCTTTTACATTTTGGGGCTTAATAGGCTTTCATAAATTTCAAACTAAACTCATAAATGTTCCATTGTTCCCCAGGTTGACATCATTGGAGTTAGTTGCTACTCCTCGAAGGATTTGTGGGAATGGACGAATGAGGGTATTGTGCTCTCAGGAGAAGAAACCAATGCCTCCCATGACCTCCACGTGTCCAATGTGCTTGAGAGACCCAAAGTGATATACAATGATGTGAGTGGTCAATATGTCATGTGGATGCACATAGATGATGCTAACTACACCAAAGCTTCAGTGGGTGTCGCTGTCAGTGACTCCCCAACAGGACCTTTCACATACCTTTATAGCTTCCGCCCACATGGTTTTGAGAGTAGGGACATGACCATCTTCAAAGATGATGACGGCAAGGCCTATCTGATCTACTCTTCTGAGGACAACAGCGAGCTCCATGTTGGTCCATTAACTGATGATTACCTCAATGTCACAACAGTGATGAGGAGGATTCTGGTGGGACAACATAGGGAAGCTCCTGCCCTGTTCAGGTACCAAGGAACCTACTACATGGTCACTTCCGGTTGTACTGGGTGGGCTCCAAACAGAGCACTGGCTCATGCAGCAGAGTCAATCATGGGCCCTTGGGAAACAATGGGAAATCCTTGCATTGGAGGGAACAAGATTTTCAGGTCGACCACATTCTTTGCTCAAAGCACATTTGTAGTCCCGGTGCCAGGGTTGCCTGGTTCATTCATCTTCATGGCAGATCGGTGGAATCCATCGGAGCTGAGGGATTCCAGGTATGTGTGGCTGCCTTTAACCATTGGGGGAGTGGCTGATGAGCCTCTAGAGTACAATTTTGGGTTCCCATTGTGGTCCAGAGTGTCCATTTATTGGCACAGAAGATGGAGGCTCCCAGAAGGGTGGAGAACTGCATAAATCTGGAGTCTTTATAGTTCTTTCAAATGATACCGTCTAGATCATTCAGTTTCTATTGATAGTGTGAATATATTTTCCCAATATGTGCAGTTTTTGGTGATTACTCTCTTCTTTGGAAGATTTGATCCTCCTCTCAAAGGCGACTGTTGTAATGTATGTTATGCTGTTGTGGGATAACTAATCCAACTTCATGTTACTTTCTATCAATAAGATAGGGAGGGAATGCTTGGAAGGTTAAATTATCATGCAAATCTTTAAAGCAATTTATTTTTTATGGAGTTCTTGGGCACATGGAATTAGCATTTGTCATGTTTTAGATCTGTTTTTGCTTCCTGGATTGGTTCATATGCAACCTGTTGTCTCTGATGTAGGTAACATGCTGTGTTATTATTGCCCTTTTCTGAGTGCACTCCAGTAGGATGCTCGGTAAAAAATATTCTGGTCAGAATCTGAGCAATAATGTGGTCTAATTTTCTGAGTAGAGCCAGGTTAAACAAGGTTATCCATGGTGTCTCATTCTTTTTCTTTTTAATCTTTATCTTAAAATTTTCTACACATATTCTTGGAAAGCATTACTCCTTGGGCAATTTAATACTTCATTAATGTGAACCTGGTCAGTATAAAGATTCACAAAGGGTCGAAAGAGACTGTAGATCACTGAGACTAATTATTTGGGTTTCAACACAGCAACAAATATCCTTTTAGTTGTCAAGGTGGTGGTGACTTATATCAATTTCGCAGGCTTTTCTAAGACTTGTTTCATTCAGTAGTATGCTTGTCCCTTGTCTTCAGATTTAGAGAACCTGAAGCCTCCTGAGAGATTCGGAAACTTAGTATCTGTGACTTAACCTATTGTACCTTCTTCATTGCAATGATAAAATTAGTACTTAAGAGCAAGGGTGGCAATGTGTGTGCTGTTTGGTTTATATTGGATCAGGTCGACCACCACCATCAAAAATAATATGTTTGATCCAGACCGGAAATGTGGAACGTATTAAGTAGCTTATCGATATGTTCGCCATCAGTCTATCTTTAATATCTGTTGACTTGCCCTATTATATCTCCTTCTCTTGCATTGGAATGATAAAATTAAGCACTTAATCATAAGCATGGCAATGTGTGTGCTGTGTCTGGTTTAGATTGGATTAGGCGGCCGCCATCATCAAAAGAATGGGTTCGATCCAAACCCGAAATGTGGAACATAACAAGTAAGGTTTGCCGGGTTTGAAAGTGATTGACTGGATCAGGTGTGGGCATGCCAGATCAGATCTAAACCCACTAGTCTGGGATGTTTGCCATCTGTTGGAGAGTCTCAACTCAATTGGGATTGTACTTGTACTTCGAGAGGCAAACAATGCGGCAGACTGGATCGTCTCTTTCGCAGCACATTATTTCAGAGCCTTCTCTTGGAATGGCTCTAAGGCCATTGCACGGGGACTAGTCCATGTTTTGCATTTTGATTTCTTTTGGCGTACTCATATTTGACAATCGTAAGATGCCGACACAAAAAAAAAAAAAAAAAAGCAGGTTAAATAGATTTCTTTGTATCAAAAATTGCTAATTCTGTTGGGCAACGGGTTGGGTCAGGTAAATATCCGTTATCAAGGCCAATTGTACATGATCTGTAGAACCCAAACATTAGGCAGGCTTGGTCTGGTTATGGTCCATTGTCTTTATTGCTGCCATGTTACCATTTCCCAAGAAACGTCCCCATAAAGGGTGTGAACCTTGTCTTTGGTGTCATACACCAGCTTGGGGCATTAGTTTGGGGTCAAAATGCATGCTACTTTTGTCCTTGGCTATTCCTACAAAACCATAGTTTACAGCCAAAATACAGCATGCCATATAACAAAAATATAATAACATGGTTGCTGCCGGGGTTCCCCGGTCAACAGCATAGTCCCACACCGGTCCGAGTAGGAAAAACGAGTGTGTCCCTCTGAAGGTATTGTCCACTCTAGGGATCGTTGACTGCTCCGGGCGCTAAGCTCGCGGAGGGAGCCACCCCTCACGGTTTTGCCCCATAAAAAGGCGCTTTCTCAGGGGGATACATACTGAGCGCCTGTAATTCGAGTGGTAGAGCTCTCCTGTTTCAGTATTGTCTGCTTTGGGGATTGTAGACCGCTCCGGGCGCTAAGCTCGCGGAGGGAGCCATCCTTTACGGTTTTGTCCCTCTTACGTGGGCGCCTCCTCCTCAGCCCGCAGAGGGAGCCATCCCTCACGGTTTTGTCCCTCTTACGTGGGCGCCTCCTCCTCAGCCCGCGGTCGCCCCCGGGTCCAATTTTCAGCAACAATGGTTATAGTACAAATGGGATGTAGAAAAAGGAGGTTGTGCTCACAATAAAATTTAATGTCATCATGTGGCAAAATGAAAATTCGAATTGTCGTATATGATCTAAAAAACTAATAAAAAAAAAGGGTATGCATAGCTTATTTGATGCATAGTTATTTTCCAATTAAAAATTGGATAACTAAAATAAGTATTTGATGCATATTTTAGCCATGTCCAAAGTGTATACTATACTA
Organism: Phoenix dactylifera; assembly: GCF_051530095.1. Lineage (NCBI taxonomy): Eukaryota > Viridiplantae > Streptophyta > Magnoliopsida > Arecales > Arecaceae > Phoenix > Phoenix dactylifera. Next base: position 5,999,284 of record NC_143196.1, on the reverse strand, counting down.
TTCATATTGGATATGACTAATACATGTATTTCGAAGAATCTATCCATCCATCCTAAGCAGAAAACTAGGCGATAACATTTACTTTGATGTGTTACAACAAGCAGCTCTCAAACTAGAAGACAATGGCTAAAACCAAGTGATCACTCCAAAATCCAAATGTGCCACGTAGAGTTGGAAAGCTTGCAAAGAGTGACTTTACTAAACTATGCCATGACCATTATGTCACATTATAACAGGGAAAGCACCTTATGTGAAGACTTCGACATGTCAATTTGGTTACAACTTGTAGCAGATGGACGTTCCAGATTGAAGGAATACATCTAATGATAGACACAAGTCCCCCCTGAGCATATCCTTTTATTTCCCAGTAATCTCATGATCCCTTTTCTTTTTCTTACACAGGAATGCTTAGCTGCTTTCATTTTACTTTTAAGGACCCAATATGCTGCAGTTATTTCTTCACAGGTTTTTCAATCATCAAACCCCATTCTATGGGTCACAAGCCAGGCTCCAGAATTAAATGATGTTTATTGGCCAAATCTTTGGATGCCGTACAAACAACTTTTGATTCATCAAATAATAATTCTTGTAGCTAGCATTTTTCTCATGATTTTGTTTAGTTCTCTCTAGTCACATTTCTACAAGGTTTATCTCAACCAGAAGAATTGAAGGAGATGCTAGCCTATGTGAAAGTTATAATTAAGAGGTAAATAAATCTTATAATTATTTTTGCGATTGATAATGCCTATTCTTCATCAATTAATGCTTTTTGTTAATCATTAGTTCTTAATTGTTCCTTCGGGAATCTGTTTAGAAACTAAGCTAATATTTGAAAAGGACATCCTAAGTTCTTATAAATGCATTAATATGTTGCTGACTTTATTCGTCCTTTATTCCATACATTTCTTTTAGGTCATGATCTATTACGGATAACGTGGTAGTGCAACATCCATTAAACGTCTTGTACTTGAATTTTTTCAGAATTAGGTTTTTTCTCCCCATTTACATAGCAAGATTAATGCATTTTTCCTTTAGTAACGAAGTAGCAGACCTTTTGAACTACTAAATTGATGTGAATGATGATGCCTCCATAATGTACCCTTCAAGCTAGACGATGAGCTATGACTCGTTCAAATTTCGAGCGACAAGCTCGGGCTCAGAGTGTTTTGGATGGGTATGGACCTGATTTTTAAGCCTAGGCTGAGCCTGGTATTTAAGCTCGTCTTTTAAATGGCTCAAGCCCAGGCTAGATGGCTTCACTCTCTCCTAGTCCTATGTTATTTCTTCTCTCACTAAAGATGCCAACTAGTTACACTCAGTTGCCAATTTCTCGGGTCTCGATTCCTATATCTCTATTAACAATGCTGTCATCAATGAGTACAGCAAGAATTGGAACTTGGATGAAGCTGAGTTGGTTTTTCAAGGAAGTGGGCTTTCTCGCGAGATGGAGTTTCCTGGAATTGTATGCATGTTCACTCTAGGGAGCGTGTCAATGGCGTTCACTACTATAAAAGATTTGTTGAGCTGTGAACTCATGCTCAACGACAGGATTCTTGATGCTTGAAGAGGTACGTAGGGTTCAGGTTGTGTCTTTGGTCTTATGCATGAAAGAATAGTTGATCTTTTTTTATGACATCAATCATTGGATCACATCTTGCACAATGCACTCTGAACTCTTTCATTCATTTGCTTACATAGATCTCGAAGCAGTCATTGCACGATCCACTAGTGGATTCGTGTGCAGAAAGGTGAATCCTTCTTTCACGCAAAAGATTTAACACCTGTCTGAGGTAGATGATCCCGACTTTGGTTTGTTGGCTTCAATAATATCAAAGTGCTCCATGAATGATGAGGGTCTCGATTGTTTTCAAGAGATGCAACAGGCAGGGTTTCGGCTTGATGACTGTAGTTTTGTATGCGCAATCAGTGCGAAAAAGTTGAGTGATGACTACGTTAATATCTCCATATGGTAGCCTCCTTGTGATGGCCTACTCTAAACCTTCCACAAAATAACCCACTTTAGACATTATTAGTCTCTGAGCTTGCTAAAGTTATTTCTGATGCTGATTTTTTTTTTGTTGTTGTTTATAAATAAGCACTTCAAGGAGGCTATGTATTGTCAAACAGCATACATGTATGTTGGCTTCTACCTACAGCAGTTTACACTCAGCTCCGACTTTTCAAATGAGCAAGATATGTTTCAAAACAGAAAAATCGAAATGAGTGACATTAACAACTTATGAAAAAGTATATGTAAACTGAGCCTGGCAGTTGCCACAATCTCACTAATATACTGCTTGTGACTACTCATACGTCTCTGTTGGGGTATTGGCATCAAAACCTAGGAGCATCAAAACCTAAAGAATGGAGGCTCTTCCCGGTCTTAACATGGATTTGCATTTTCGTAGCAGTATTGGACGTAGTCTTCAGCTTACATGAACTTTGGAGCATGCACGTTCCCACTGCTGCTCTTTGTACCTATACCTACCAATAAGGAGGCTAATGACTTGATTGTAACTCTTATGTTCTTTTCTCCAATAAATAAAACTTAAGACGTTCCAGTCCTCTTTTCCTCACAAAAAAAGTTGGAGCAAATTCTGCAGCAATCATAGTAGTTATGAAACACCTAGATTTTACAAAGATACAACATAGTGTTTATTTTTTTTTTACCACAGCAGACGACTGGCGCATTCTCAACTAGCTGATTCCGTAGCTGCAAAGGAAACAGATAGGCAGAAAGGGCTGAAGACAGAAGAGGAAAAGTTCTAGCGGGGAAGAGGGACTCCATCGGGGATCGAAAAAGAGATGAAGAAAGAGCCTACCTAAAAGAGGAAGATGGAACCCTCCCGTCAGTCTCAGAGGCAGCATCATCTAAGGTATAGAAGAGATATCTCTTGTATAGATACATTCAAAAAAGTTAAAATAACATATCACAAAATATACTAGGCAACTCTCTTTCTCCGACCTACAGGGTTCCTCCAGAGTGATCACCTACATACGAGGCCACCCAGTCTGCAGCCCTATTAGCCTCTATATAAACATGCCTAGCTTGAAACTCAACGTTGCCTCTTACCATAACCCGGATGTCTCGGAGTAGGTGATGGTGCCCATCCGTGCCACCAGTGTTTCTCTGGATTCAGCCGATCATTGTGGTCGAGTCACCTTCCAACAAAAAATATTCATATATCCAAAAGTTGGTTATATATGAGACCTTGGATCTGTACTCTAGAGCTTGAGATCTCATACTAGAGCCTAGACTTCATACTGATTGAGGTCTATAGACTTTTCAACAAATAGAAAACCAAGCTTCATGGATCCAAAAATTGGTCCTTATGCATTTAACCTAGACCTTTTCAACCAACAATAACTTTTAAACAATGGCTGGATAAAGTAAGTAGGGAACAAATAACTTTTTATGATTAGCTAATCAGCATCCAAACACAACTTAAACAAATAATCCAACAGATTACTACTCTCGCCTCTTTTTCTGCTATACAAACGGCTCTTAGGGGTGTTGAATCTAGAGATTGTAAGTCCAAGATGCTAATATTTTCCCGGATCATCATAATTAGGAAGACTTCCTCTCTTTGAAAAATTTAAAGCTTCTTAAGTTTCCAGGACTTCTATCCTTTTTTCTTTTTTTTTTAAGATCCCTTTTACAAATTTTCTTCCGGTTCCAACTATGAATGACAATTTATGATTCGATCCCCCTACCCAAACCCCAATCATCTTGACTCAAAATTTAAAAAAATTGCAAATAATTACCCGAAATTCAGGATGAATTCATGTAAACAAAAATTTTAAAACATCAAATAAACAATATAAATTTATTAAAATATGTATATATCTACTCATGAGAAAATAAGTCTGTGAGAAGCAAAATCAAGCAATAAGCCATACCATCAAGAAAAAAAGAAGCAAGCACATAGCCTCATTAAGTTATAATTCACAAAGGTTTTATTAATGGATAAATCATAAAATTCATAAATATATGTAATAAATGACTGGATCATTTTTGTTATTTCATCCATAAAATATTTCAAAGATTAAGGAAAAACAAAAAAATACTGTAAGAAATTTTCAACAATCCAGAAAATTCCCAACAAGAAGTGCAAGCAGCCACAGTAATAAGACAAGTAGCCAAATCCCAACAAGCCCAAGCGGTAAAAAGGTCAGAACGATAAAGATTGTGGATTGTGGAGAGGATAAAGCTCATGCTTGGGAGATCTAAAATGAGTACTTTGTATCTAAGCCATGTCCAACGCATCCCTCCCCACATAAGAAGGACAGCTAACCTTTCCAGAAGCAAGGGTTTTAGGAGTTGGAATCACATCAGGTTGGCCAAGCCACAGCGAGAGATACATAGAGAGAGAGACGGACAAACAGAGAGGGAGAGAAAGGTGAGTATACTTTTCCATCAGCCCGTGTTCTAAATATGGTGGAGACAGCAAGATCGCTCCCCATTGCTGTAAATTCTCACCCCGTGGTCAGGATATTGTTAGGTAGGTTTGCTGTTGGCTCGCTATTTTTTTGGATTTTTATAAGTTTCTTTCTTTTGATGTGTGATTTCAAAACTTGTTCTCTTCACGGGCATGGTATATGTTGGTTTTTGGATGGCTCTTGAGCTTGGTTTTGGACATCAGAATTTGATTGTTGGTCTTCGATGGGTCACAGATTTTTCTCAGGATGGTTTTGGTGGTTGTTTTGGATTTTGACCTTTCGATTCTGTAGTTCTGGCTCTGTTTATTTGAGAGGACTGGCGATTTTTTTCCCCTTATATTTTTGTCCGTAATTAAGGATTCTATGGGTGTCTATTTGAATCTATGTGTTGCTGTATCTTGTGACCGTGGTTAAAGGCATATTTTTTTATTGATTATAGATTAGAAAAGTTCCATTTTTTTGAGTGAAAGATATTGATTTTATTTTGTCTCTTGGAAAATTAATTGGGTAGACGACATCAGTCTTAGATTAGCTATTTCTTGTTTTCTTTTTTGCCTCGAAACTTTCTTCAAGTTTGGGGAAGATGAATTACTTCAAACAAAATGCCCTAGCAAATGTAAAATTATGTGCAGTGCCCCCCACCCTTATTAGATTACTCTCGGTGTCTAATTAGGTTCCCTGAATAGCTTATGTGATAATTTTTCACTTGGCACATGAAACTCCTTATGGATAGCTTAATGTTACTGTTCATCTCAGATTAGTATATCTGTGCTACTTTTCTTGTATAACTTTTTCTTGAAATTTTAATATTTTCCACCCCTTAGAGGAAAGCAGTCGCCGCATGCACTGAAACGAAGGGGACCACGAAAGCCGCTTTCGGTGGTTGATGAATTCTTAGATGAATCTTCTGAAGTGCAGTCCCTTTTTTTCTCCTAATCGAAAGAGCACAGTAGACCCAAATAAGAAAGGGAATGACAGCATGTATTACTACCCTGGTAGACTGTGGTTGGACACTGAGGGAAATCCTATTCAAGCACATGGAGGAGGAATTTTATTTGACGAGAGGACAGAGACCTACTACTGGTATGGTGAGAACAAAGATGGCCCAACTTACCAGGCACGGGTCAGTTGAAAGTTAGATTTTGTTTTGCTTAATTTTTGGTTTGGCAATTTCATTTCCTTTCATTAACGTCATAAACAATATGCGACACATTTTATATATTGAAAGTTATCCACAATTTTTCAACACTGGCAACTTTAAATTTGTCTCTCTCTGTTTTTTAGAGAATGGCAACTTTAAGTTTTTCAAGGACCATCCCTGGGTAATAACTCAAGGATTGATGGGATATATGTTATCAAGAGGAATTAGTAATTTCAATTCACTTACCATTAGGTTTTTCATATTCTACCTCTGCAATAGTCATTAAACTTCATTTCTTTTCAAGAAAGTGATAAAAAATTAATTTCACACTCAATAATTTTGCTTTCTCTTATCTTGATTCATTATAGATTGTATCACAAAATCCAAGAACAGGAAAAAAAAACTTTGTAAAAGTTATTGTACTAGTGAGTAGTGACATAATTAATTCCTTTTGAATGTGAATGCATTTTGCTTTCCTAATAGACAATCTACTTTGTAAAATGTTTACTTGCCATGGGAATCAACAAGAAATTCTAACCTAATAGACAATCTGATAAACCGTCAGTCAAATGATAATGTTCATTTTTTTTGTTAAGTACCAAGGAGCATGAAGTGTTTATATAACTTCAACACGAGCAGCCAAAAAGGTTATATAGGTGTGCAAAATGCCATTGACTTTCATAAATAAGGTATTAAGGAATTGGTTAGCTGTGTCGAGATGAATATCTGGCTTCTCCTAGCTTGTTTTGAACTTACAACCTCAGGTTTGGACTTGACTAGGATAGATTGATATTTAGTGGACCTTAACTGAGCGACATTACCCACAATTAGGAGCCCAGTATATAGTAGTGCAATTACTGTGATTAAAATACTAATTACTAAGGTGTAAAATATTAATTAAAACTCATGGATCTAAATTTATATGATTTTCAAGGTTCACCCTTAAAAAGGTATATCGTCTTTTAAGTATAATTTATTAAGTATCTACCTTTTTGAAGTTAGCTAAGTGTAATTGGTGGTTTTAAGGCTGAGACTTGGCTTGTGAACCTAACAACTTAGCATGGATTAATAATAGTATATTTAGGTAAATAAGACTTTTTTAAAAGTTGATTAGTTTAGAAATAAGTCATGCCAGCATGATTTCATTTACTTTACCATTAATGCTACTAGGAAGTCACAAAACTTGTAGGTGAAGTCTTGTTTATCTTTTGTTTGTACCTTAGCATTGCTCTATGATGATAGTAGATTTTCTGTTACACTGTTGCAAGAAAAACAACATGTTAAACAATTTAAATGGCACACATGTGCTATTGTGCCATTCTCATGGAAACAAGAAATATTAGTGCATGAGATATACTAATTAATTTTTTGAAACAGTTAGGAAAAAAAAAAAGAACTACTATAGTTTCATTTGAAAAATTCATCTATACCCAATGATTTGAATCTAGGTTGCCTAGTTGAGTAGGAACTAGTATTGGTTCATTTGAAAAACTCATCTATAACCAATGACCTGAAAGTAGGTCAATTGACTTGAGCCATCACCTACCAAGCTTTGGTGGTTGGGTCGAACCAAAGCCTGAACGTGTCCAAAATCTATTTGACCTGACTAATAGGGTGGTCCAACTGTTTGGATTGTTTGATCAAAGTAGATTTGTCGCATGAAGATAACTATTTACTGGAAAATGGAACTCCTTTGAGCATTTTTCCTTCTATCAAGGCAAACTAGAGAGTGGGGGATAGTAATGGGAGGAGGGTAGAGGCAGTGGCTGAATGATGCAAGGCATTATTGTCGATAAGATGTAGAGGTTGGGAGGGCCAGAAATGGATGGAATCTAGGCATCATCTTTTATAAGGAGGGTAGCAATTAGAGGAAAACTTGTGGCAGTGGAGGGGCAGGAGGGCCAGAACTAGGATGGGAGTAGCTAGATCTACTAAGGCCCCGTTTGTCATTGCTGTAGGTAGTAGAGCCTTGGTTAGCATAGCTTTCGCTAGGAAAGCTTTTAATAAAAAGACTTTTGTTGGTTGGTAACTATGTTTTTGAAGTGCTTTGGAACTTTAACATCTTTGGGTAATGAAATTGAAAAAGTACTTTTAGTATCAAGAAATGATAATTAAGAACATTGTATAGTGCTTTCAATTGTCTAACTGCTTGTACTATCAAAAACTATTATTATAAAATATTCTTAGTTTATAAATTATTTGTCTTGATTTTCAAACTAAATAATAAATAATATTTTTATTATAAAATATAATAATATTTTTATGATTTTATTGTACTATAATAATAGTAATATTCTAATATATTAATAAGATATTATTATTTTAACATAATATTATTATATTATTATATATAGTATTATTATATTATTTATTATTATGTATAGTAATATTATTGTATCACACAACATTAATATGCTATACTATACTATACTATAATATAATTTTATTGTATTTTACTATATTATATTATATTTTTATTAGTTTGTAGTATCAAAACTATTACTATAAAGTTTTATTAATTTAAAATTTTTCTATATTTTAATCTAAATAATAGAGTAAATAATATAATTATTTTTTAAAGGTGATTACCGAGTAAGAAAGAATATTATGAGGTTGAAACTCAAAATCCTTAAAATCATGATTATGGCAAAAAGAGACAAAAATAAATGATTATGTCAATTAAAGTATTTTAGATTAATTTAAAAAAATTTCATTGTAGGGATTCAAATCTAGGTTTCTCGGGTGCTGCCCTCCGAAAAAAGGGGCTTTTCAACACATCTTTGGTAGAGCTTTTGCTTGAAAGTTCCAAATTAGAGCTTTTCCATAATAGACTTCTATCAACTTTTGAAGGAAGTGGAAAGCTATTTGAAGTTTTTTTCCCAAACATATCAAAATCACTTAAAAGAACTTCTGATCCTCCAACAAATACTTTTTGGCCTTCTAAAAGCAACACCAAAGGGGGCCTAAGTAGGGGAGCTCATTATCCTCTTTTCCTTTTTTTCTTCTTTTGCTTTAAAGTAGGATTTCAGGTGGGTGACCACTATGAATGACTCGGACACAAATTGGGGACAACGTGATTTTGGGGTATTGGCACTTTGGCCTCTTGGGAACAGAAGTTAAGGCTACTGGTCTGGTCATGGTTGAACCAAGGAATATCGTACCGTCCTGAACTGCTCGATTCGAGGCGTACCGAATTGTATCGAGGGCGGACCAATATAGTTCAGCTCCTTGGTTCGAGAAACCGGTGAGGGAGGGGGAGAGGGAGAAGAAAAGAGAGGAAAATAGAGGGGGGAGGGAGGTAGGGCTATAAAGGAAGGAAGAGAGGGAGAGGTAGGGGGTGAGAGAGGTCGAGAGAAGGAGAGAGAGGGGGCTTCCTCGGTTTGAGAAACCGGTCAGGGAGAGGGAAAGGGAGAAGGAAAGAGAGGAAAAAGAGGGAGAAAGAGGGAAAGGGAGGGGGTGAGAGAGGTCAAGAGAAGGAAAGGGAGGGGGCTTTTGAGCCTTCTCTCCTCTGGTGCGGCGTAATAGGGGCGAAGCCTCTATTTTTGAAATGAAATAGGGGCTCCATTTTCTTTATAATTTTTTGAAATTTTTTTAAGTGATGTCGGCAGTTGTTGCCAACTTAACATGAAAAAAATTCAAAAAAAGGTAAAGTCAATAGTCACTATTGTCTTCACTTAAAAAAAATAAGATAAAAATCTAAAGGGGACAGAACCCCTATTTCGTTTCGAAACAAGGGTTCCGCCTTGTTACGCTACATCAGAGTAGAGAGGGTTCGAAAGTCCTCTCCCTCTCACTCTCTCGGCCTCCCTCTCCCCCTTTACCTCTCTCCATCTTTCTCTTTTCATCTTTCTCTAAATAAAATAGGGGCTCTGCCCTGTTATGCATCATCAATGGAGAGGGGGCTCAAAAACCCTTTCTCTCCCCCTCCCTCTCCCTCCCTCCCTCCCTCTCCCTCTTCCTCCCTCCCTCTCTCTCTATGTCTCTTTTCCCCTCTCTCTCTCCTTCTCCCTCTCCCCATCCTTTTTCAGTTTTTCTTTTGTTGGTACGGGCCGGAATGACACTACACAGTACTACAACACTATACCGTTCTGCCGGCCTACTGACACGGGTGCTAGTTCTGGTACTGTGGATCTCTATTGAACTACCGACTTGTGGCCCAAACACCAAATCAAAGTTGCTAGGTTTTGAAACACACACTGCATCTTATAAGATGGGTAAAGTTCAAAATGTTGCAGTAAGTAAAGGAAAACTGAATAAAGTTCCAAATGGTATATCCTTCTTTGCAAATTGCAGGTCCTCTTAAATTCCCCACACAGTATGCATTAGCATAAGCTTCCTTCTTGGCAAGGCTATCAAAAGCAAGAGACATCCTTAAGGCAACAAGACTCCTATATTGCTTGAGGTGCTAGGCACCAAAGAGGCACTTGCCTGAAGAAAGTAACATGGTAATTTAATAAAAGTTCAATAAATGTATTTGAAATAAATGCTAGATGTATCTGGAAGCAACACAAACATTATAAGATTAGTTATTCAACTGTCAACACTAAAATCATAATCGCCTTGTAAATTAGATGTAGCGTTTCATATCTTTCAGAATATCACATTAAAATCCCCCTTCCCATATTTTCTTTTTAAACAAAATCCAGCAAAAACCATTGAACATCGTTTAGTAGCTTCAAAATTCAGTTATGATAGCAAAGTACCACTTCCAAAAATCTGTTTGAAGTTTAGATCAAAACATGATAGTATGACACAAAAATGTAAATCATTGGATATCCTAGAGTAGCCCTTTTTATAATAATTCTAATAGATCAAAATAACCTCAAAGTACAGCTAACAAAGCTCTAAAAAATAGGCAAGAAAGGGATATGAAGAGTACTGCTGGAAATTGGAGAGGTGCCTGCCTGGATGCTTTTTGCCTTGTCCCATGCACTCAGCTAGGTATCGCCTTAATAAACTCACCATGCCTTGGAATTGTTGAGTTATCAGGAGCTTCCTGATCTTGCCTGGGCAACTAGGCAGGCACCGGGAGCATAATTGACAACATTGCTTCTTGCCCAGCCCATTAGCCTTGTTATTTTCTTTTGTTAGATAGGGATAATACTAGCCCTTTTGTTGTATACTACAAATATCCACATTCCACATTCCTCTTTCTTATTTGAATTAACCTAGGGCCTTCTTAAAGTTTCATGCCTTAGGAATGGTCTCTTAAAGGATTTGGACCTGTATTGTCTCTATAGATTTCTATTTTTGGACTTATTTTTTGTGTGTTCTTGCTGCTTGCCGCATACACTTAGTTTGTATGGCTCAACGTGGACCTTGACATGGAGAAATTATATTCTACACCATGTGCACAATGTGGCGGTGCACCACGCCAATCACATGTGCTCGTTCTTGTGGGCCAATCACCGAGATGAGTGCATGATGAATTGGGTCCACAGAAACGAGCGCATGCGATTGACATGGTGCACCGCCATGGGGTGAAATGGTGTAGGCTATAATTTCTCCTTGACATGTGATTCTGATTTGGATGCATGTCCAAAAATGTCTAAAACCTGGCAAGTGATCAAAATTTAGATTTGGGGACATATAAAAGATATTTTATGTTAAAGAAATTACTATTAATGCTTTGAATGTTGGAGATCAAAATCATTAAAAACTAATACTCATTAAGGTATATTATTTTTGCAAGTTGCTTCATTTTGTTTATTAAAAATGGAGTTTTTGTCTTGTTATTGGATTCTCATTGATGAGATACATTTTAGATCTTGGCCCATATTTTCCCAGCTGATATAAACTAATATATCTCAAGACATTGTCTAATACAATATCAGTAAATCAGCTGAGATCTCAGAATATCTCAATTCTTCTTAACATTTTTTCCACCTCTCATTTGAATCAAGATATATTGAGCCCTTGGTTCATCTTAGTATGGGTCGCCACCAAGATGGCTGATCTCTTAGTATTTAGAAGCTTCGTTAAAATCTAAGTCATTGATAACTAATCAATTCATACCATCACAGTGTGTCATTTTTGTGTTCACACATTTCAATGATTACTTGTTTGATGTGTATGTTAAGAGGTGCATTACTACTAAATCAATAATCTTTGATGAACCTTGAGTATAATATTATTCTTTTGTTGTACTTAATTGCAAATATTTTGAATGATGAATAAAAATACTACTATGGATTCTGGCATAGCAGATAGCAGTTTATCTTTGAAATATTCCCCCCCCCCCCACAAAAAAAAAAAGAAGAAAGAAAGAAAGAAAGAAAAGAAAAAGAGGCTAGCGGTGTATGGCTTAAAATTGTAGCAAAATCAAAATGCATGGTTCTTTCAACACCACAAACTTAGCCAAAGTGGATCTTATGTTGTACCATGAAATTATTAATACCACTATCCTCAACCAAGTTCCAAGAACATCAAAACCCACAGCTGATGTCAGTATGTTGGGATTTTGTTTGAGAGCCATGTTGATTTGCTATTAAAGAGTATGCTTTTCCATCAATCCTAAAAGTCCCCAATTTGGTATTAGTGAGTCTTCCATCTATCTGAAGTGCTCAATATGTATCTGATGCTAATTTGTGCTTACACTTTCTTTTCCTTTTTTCAGTATATCCAGATGCATGATTCAGTGTTATTATGGCTCTTGATCATCATTATTGTCATCATATCACCCCTTGAACATTGCATCTCACATTACAAAAGTTTTCAAGTACAGTCTATTCATCATTTATGTTTATGTTGTCCACAATATCTAGGTAATCAGTTGGTACTACTGCTAGTGCTGTTCCCTCACCCTTGCCCTGTTTATTCACTATGTCTGGTATGTTTTCCACAATATCTAGATAACCGTTTGGTGCTACCTGCATAATTTCATTTATAAATAATACGAACAGTGCTACTGCTATGCCCTCAGCCTTGCCCTAAACACAAAGTGCTGTCAACATTGTTGGAACAAATAATACCATTACTTTCCTTTTTTCATGGCATTGTCATTGGCAACACCTCACTGGATTCAGTGGGATTGGTGGGATGAGTGGAAGGGGAAGAAGAAAGGGAAGGAGCATGGGAGGGAGGGGGGAGACAGAAGGGGGTTGTGCGCGCCCAATTCTAGCTGGATTAAAAGAAGTTGTGGACACATTTTCTAAGATCCTGTAAGGAATGGGCCTGCGACCCCCGCGATCTCCCTCTCTCTTCTCTTGCTACCTCCCTCTCACACCTTGCTGGCATGATTAACAATATGCAGAAATTAATACGGAATGTGTGCTTTTTGCAAGATTTTTTCTTCCTTGTGGTGCCTATGACAAAATTCAATCTCATCTTTAAAATTTTAAACATCTTTATCTTTGTGTACTCATCTCTGCTTGCATTCACCAATCAAAAAGACTTGAGGAGGGCTTTAGTACCATAGAATAAGTAAATAATATGAGATTTTGGCTTTGTAAGCAATATTTAAGTGGTCTCTTCCACTATCTGCATAGTCTCTCTATTTATAACCATAAATAAAAGCTTCTCAACCATTTCCATCACCACATAATTCCTGTGTAGATTTGTAAACTTCTTAATTCTCTAACATTCGGAGAAGCCAACAAGATCTCATCCTTTATCAAATAATCCACACCCTCCCACCCTTCCAAGAGGGGAGAGATGAACACAACTCTCATTTAGGAAAGAAAAGTAACAAATATTCTTATGCATTTTGCGATATTTATTTTTTTTTAAAAAAAAAATCATACTATACATGATTGTGACAAAAATCAGGCATCTTGATTTTTAGAGAAACTGCCTTTTTCCAAAGATGTCAATTTTTCCCCCACTCCAGCAATCTCCCTGAGGCTCGCACACACACACACACGAAGGAATATTTGGAGAAGGCAGAAACAAAGACCTGGCCCTAAATGACAATTGAGGTCTGATACCAGAGCATTCTAACCAAAGTAATTCGCGCAGCTTCTTGCTTAGACATCCTTCAGATATTTCAATGAACTAATTTATGTAAACATTTCTTGGTTCATCTGGGTTCCAAGGAAATGAATCTGACATCTCGGCACATGCACATGCATCATAAACAACATCTCTATTGTCATCATGCTCTTCATTATTGTATTTCTAACGATATTTCATTGGAAATCATAATTATGATTTTTGAATAACATGGATTAATATGAGACCTTCCACCTCTGCCAAGAAAGACCACAATGTTGCCTTTATTTTAATTTCTTATCATTCATGGTTCATCCATCTATTAGATGAATCTATAGAATGTCTTTCTTCATAATGACCTATTTGAGGATGATAGCCTGCAACTCCCTCTTGGCTTTTCCCACTCTCTGCTCAATGTTTTTTTTCTTTTTTTTTTTTTTCTGGTCAAGTTCTATCTAAATGTCCTTCACCTATATTTGTGCCATTTACAATATTAAAGAAGCCTTGTTTGCCTAGTTTAAACAGTTCCATTACCATTTTTTCTGCCACCATTTCATGAGTGCGATCGCTCCTATGTTATTTTAAGTTGAAACTCAGTGTATTACAGTTCTTTTGTTGGCAAATTGGTGATACTACTGTGAATGATGCACATCTGAATCTGCATTCCCATTATTTCCCATTCGAATCATCATATCAACATTACACTGGTCCTTTGACTCCTTTCATTGCTATATGCATTGACAGTTTGACTTATTTCAAATTGTGGTTATTAGTAGCTTTGCACAAATTTGATCTAATTAGTCATGCCTAATTTATCATAAATGCATCATTGTTTCCTCATGTAACTTTGTTTGTTCATTCTAATAATGGCAAGCCCCTTATTCATCCTACTCTCATTATTATTGGATGTTTATAGAAGCTCATGTCTGCCTTGACCATCTCTGATAGGATATGTGCATGTTGATTTCATGCCAAACCAGTTTAACAGTCCTCCTAGCTCTGTCTACCATGCGGTCCTCTTGCACATTCTCTAGTAGTACTTATGCACCTGTGATTTTCTTTTATTTGCTTTTGCCTTGCTGGAACTCAAATCCTTCACTTCTGTTGCTTCGGCTTGTGATTCTATCAATTGGCATTACACCACTTGCTTTTGCATCTTCTCTCCACTTTGTCATATTCTGAAAAAGCAGAAAATGAGAATTTTCTCTTGCTCTAGTGCCAAATCTGGGTACTGTTGGTAGCTCATACAGCCGTACAGAAATTATTTTGCACTTATGCATTCTTCTTTCTTAGGGAATCATAGGGCTACTTCAATTCTTTGTATCTGTAATAACGGTAAGTTCTAATCAGATTAATAGTTATCCAGTCCTTTAAGAGTGAATTACAGTTATGGTTTGGCGCCATTTTGTTGACAATTCTATTTCCTTCCTTCTAGTTTTCCTGTCTCTTGTCTAAAATGTAGCTGGGGAACTTCATCGTGGACATGTATAGTAATGCTCCTTTATACATCGTGGACATGAGGGTTGTCTAAGGGATACATTTTCTCACTTTTGTATGAGAGGGCCTTTACCTATTTTAGTTTCTCGTAAGAATCAATCAAATGAGTAATAGCCGGTCCTCTAGTTAGATACCACAGCATTCTGTACACTAAAAGCATAGAGAATAAAAAATGAAGAAATATACACGTTTGTATGTTTGTGAGTGCGTGTTCACACACACCCACTCACAGAGTAGATCTTTATTATTCATGAGCTCCCATGTACATAGAACAAGTATTTGGCAATCATGATGTTTGACCATGCTACTTGTTGTAGTTTCTTAATGTCATTTAGAAAGTGATAATTATTTATGTCAACATGTCAGCAACTAGCATTTATCATTCAGGAGAATACATTCTGTTTTTTTGTTCTTTGGCGGAATATGATGACTATTGGTATTTTTGTAGCCTCAAGGCCCCCAATATATGTTGGACATACCCGTCTGCCAAGTACTTTTATTTTCTTGATTAATAATTCTAGTGATGATTTATAAGATTTATATGACAAGAAAAGAAAATACATAGAATTGATTAAAGTAATTATTGATTTAGTAGATTAGGCATATGATTAATCTGTGGGTAAAGCTCTCTTGGACAAACTTAATCTTCAACTAGGCTATACTGGTCATGGTTATGTCTGTATTGTGGGCATCTTTGGTGGTGAGGTGCCTCAAGGACTGGTGTTCACTTTCACTGAAGCTGGAGCTTAGTTTTTGAAATTGATATCTGACTAATCAATATCTGAAGTTAGCTATTAAGTTGTCATACTTTTTCTGTAATAAGGTAAAAGCAAGCAGTGCACTTAGTTCTATGCTTGATTAGTAGAATGATAAGGCTCCATCCCTTAAGAATTTTTTGTTTATCCATTTTTAAGAAATCAGCTGTATGGCTGGATAGACAATTAATGATAGAACTTTTGTTTGTCCGACATGCTAATGGTCACAGTCTGCATGTTAATATTGTATGGGTTATGGACTGTTAATGGGGAGTTGATCTAGAAAATGATTGGATAGTACTGGTGAACAATTGCACAGACGTGCACTTGTAGATCCAGAGTCGTAATTTTGTGTGATTATCTAGTACTAGTGAACAATGCCAATCTCTCATAGGGTTGGTTGCATTGATATTACATGAGAGGAGGTTGAAGGGTTGTGTACAGGATAGTGATTGTACATAAAAGAGAAGTCACTGAGGCTGAAATGAAATTGAGTGAAAGGAGGATCGGTTGTGATACAAGTCTGTTTTCTCTGTTTATATTAAGGAACTGGATTCACGGCTTAGGCTGGCATGACTTAAAATGAATGGGCCTCAGAGGCTTGTTTTTTGTTGAGGTCTGTGTACCTTACGAGCCACACCTTATAACCATTTCATATTCTACATTTCTGACATGATGAAGAGAAAAAATCCAAGAAGTTGTAAGTCCTATATTATCCATGACATTGTAGGATGTCCGAAGAGCCTGCTTTATATGTGCTTCTAGTTCAACTAAAATGTTTACTTGCATCCTACAGTCATATCTGGATATGATATCTCCTCATGATATCTCTAGCTTTTACATTTTGGGGCTTAATAGGCTTTCATAAATTTCAAACTAAACTCATAAATGTTTCATTGTTCCCCAGGTTGACATCATTGGAGTTAGTTGCTACTCCTCGAAGGATTTGTGGGAATGGACAAATGAAGGTATTGTGCTCTCAGGAGAAGAAACCAATGCCTCCCATGATCTCCACGTGTCCAATGTGCTTGAGAGACCCAAAGTGATATACAATGATGTGAGTGGTCAATATGTCATGTGGATGCACATAGATGATGCTAACTACACCAAAGCTTCAGTGGGTGTCGCCGTCAGTGACTCCCCAACAGGACCTTTCACATACCTTTATAGCTTCCGCCCACATGGTTTTGAGAGTAGGGACATGACCATCTTCAAAGATGATGACGGCAAGGCCTATCTGATCTACTCTTCTGAGGACAACAGCGAGCTCCATGTTGGTCCATTAACTGATGATTACCTCAATGTCACAACAGTGATGAGGAGGATTCTGGTGGGACAACATAGGGAAGCTCCTGCCCTGTTCAGGTACCAAGGAACCTACTACATGGTCACTTCCGGTTGTACTGGGTGGGCTCCAAACAGAGCACTGGCTCATGCAGCAGAGTCAATCATGGGCCCTTGGAAAACAATGGGAAATCCTTGCATTGGAGGGAACAAGAGTTTCAGGTTGAGCACATTCTTTGCTCAAAGCACATTTGTAGTGCCGCTGCCAGGGTTGACTGGTTCATTCATCTTCATGGCAGATCGGTGGAATCCATCGAAGCTGAGGGATTCCAGGTATGTGTGGCTGCCTTTAACTGTTGGGGGAGTGGCTGATGAGCCTTTATTGTGGTCCAGAGTGTCCATTTATTGGCACAGAAGATGGAGGCTCCCAGAAGGGTGGAGAACTGCATAAATCTGGAGTCTTTATAGTTCTTTCAAATGATACTGTCTAGATCATTCAGTTTCTATTGATAGTGTGAATATAGTTTTCCAATATGTGCAATTTTTGGTGATTACTCTCTTCTTTGGAGGATTTGATTCTCCTCTCAAAGGCGACTGTTGTAATGTATGTTATGCTGTCGTGGGATAACTAATCCAACTTCATGTTACTTTCTATGAACAAGATAGGAAGGAAATGCTTGGAAGTTTAAATTATCATGCAAATCTTTAAAGCCATTTGTTTTTTATGGAGTTCTTGGGCACATGGAATTAGCATTTGTCATGTTTTAGATCTGTTTTTACTTCCTGGATTGGTTCATATGCAACCTGCCGTCTCTGATGTAGGTAACATGCTGTGTTATTATTGCCCTTTTCTGAGTGCACCCCAGTTGGATGCTCGGTAAAAAATGTTCTGGTCAGAATCTGAGCAATAATGTGGTCTAATTTTCTGAGTAGAGGCAGGTTAAACAAGGTCATCCATGGTGTCTCATTCTTTTTCTTTTTAATCTTTATCTTAAAATTTTCTCCACATGTTCTTGGAAAGCATTGGTCCTTGGGCAATTTAATACTTCATTAATGGGAACCTGGTCAGTATAAAGATTCACAAAGGGTCGAAAGAGACGGTAGATCACTGAGACTAATTATTTGGGTTTCAACAAAGCAACAAATATCCTTTTAGTTATCAAGGTGGTGGTGACTTGCATCAATTTCGCAGGCTTTTCTAAGACTTGTTTCATTCAGCAGTATGCTTGTCCCTTGTCTTCAGATTTAGAGAACCTGAAGCCTCCTGAGAGATTCGGAAACTTAGTATCTGTGACTTAAACCTATTGTACCTTCTTCATGGCAATGATAAAATTAGTACTTAAGAGCAAGGGTGGCAATGTGTGTGCTGTTTGGTTTATATTGGATCAGGTCTACCTCCACCATCAAAAATAATATGTTTGATCCAGACTGGAAATGTGGAACGTATTAAGTAGCTTGTCGATATGTTTGCCATCAGTCTATCTTTAATATTTGTGACTTACCCTATTATATCTCCTTCTCTTGTATTGGAATGATAAAATTAAGCACTTAATCATAAGCTTGGCAATGTGTGTGCTGTGTCTGGTTTAGATTGGATCAGGCAGCCGCCATCATCAAAAGAATGGGTTCGATCCAAACCCGAAATGTGGACATAACAAGTAGGGTTTGCCGGGTTCGAAAGCAGGTTGAACAGATTGCTTTGTATCAAAAAGTGCTAATCCTGTTGGGCAATGGGTTGGCCGGTTGGGTCAGGTAAATATCAATTATCAAGGCCAATTGTACATGATCTGTAGAACCCAAACATTAGGCAGGCTTGCTCTGGTTGTGGTCCATTGTCTTTATTGCTGCCATGTTACTGTTTCCTAAGAAACCTCCCCATAAAGGGTGTGAACCTTGTCTTTGGTGTCATACACCAGCATGGGATGTTAGTTTGGGGTCAAAATGCATGCTACTTTTGTCTTTGGCTATTCCTACAAAACCATAGTTTACAGCCATTGTGTTCAGGTTTTAAGGGAGTGGAAGCATTCCAATTAACATTCTCGTGCAGGATTTTTATGCATGAGATCAGGATTCCTGACACTCAGAAGGCCTCAAAACAGCAGCGAGCCTGCTGTAATAGTAGTTTAGTCGTACAAAAATGCTCGTAGAAAGATTCATAGGACGTTCTCTCCACTTTAAAGGCACAGTGCATGGCCAGTGAAGCCCTGTACTGTTAACCCCTAAAGCGTTACAAACTCTAAAAAATCTAAATGCATGCGACGAACATGCACACGGCCTGCAGTATGAAGATTAAAATGTGTCATTGACGTACAAAATCTGTCTTTTTTTGAGGCTAACTTTAGTTCGTCATGTAACTGTTGCACAATAAATGTTCCGCACAATACCATTCATCGACCCCACAGGCTACGATGAGCTTGGGAAGTTCATTTTGCTTTACACCAATCCCTTTGTTTGGGGTTTGGGAGAGGGGAATGGATCTTGAAGTCCTACTTGTGCCATTTCATGAGCACTACTTTGTATTTTAGGCATGCAAAATAACAAAATTTTTCTCATTGCTTTTGACAAGGAAAACTCTTGGCATGCATATCTAATGAATGTAAATTAGTTTTTTTTTTCTGCATTTTCTTGGTCCAGCAAGTGGAAAAATCTCAATTTTTTATTTTGTCTAATCCAGCTTGTTTTGTCTAAATCAAACAAATTTTCATTTGGTTTTCGTCCTATCATTGAAGTTATTTCATGAAGTAATTTTGTTAATGCCGCAAAAATTTTGTTAATTTTTTTGTTTTAATTATTTCTTTAACAGACAAGACACCCTATACAATCAATTGGTTATTAAGAACCAACCAATGGTCTTAGTTTTTTTTTTTTTGTTTTTTTGAGCATAAAATTACATCAAACATGTGCTCAAATATATGATATGGATGCAGCATGATATGGGTATGCTAATAAAAAACAATCTTAAGAATATAGCATACGATATAACCAAAATATAATAACATGGTTATAGTACAAATGGGATGTAGAGAAAGGAGGTTGCACTCACAATAAAATTTAATGTCCTCATGTGGCAAAATGAAAATTCGAATTGTCGTATATGATCTAAAAGACTTAAAAAAAGGGTATGCATAGCTTATTTGATGCATAGTTATTTTCCAATTAAAAAATGGATAACTAAAATAAGTATTTGATGCATATTTTAGCCATGTCCAAAGTGTATACTATACGATTCATATTGGATATGACTAATACATGTATTTCGAAGAATCTATCCATCCATCCTAAGCAGAAAACAAGGCGATAACATTTACTTTGATGCATTACAAACTGCAGCTCTCAAACTTGAAGACAATGGCTAAAACCAAGTGATCACTCCAAATGGGCCACGTAGAGTTGGAAAGCTTGCAAAGAGTGACTTTGCTAAACTATGCCATAACCTTTATGTCACATTGCAATAGGGAAAGCACCTTATGTGAAGTCTTCGATATGATTGAAGGAATACATCTAATGATAGACACAAGTCCCCCTGAGCATGTCCTTTATTTCCCAGTAATCACATGATCCCTTTTCTAGTTGATAAACTTATTAAGTAATATGAAGAACTTAATTTTCCCTCTTCTTTTACACTTTTTTTTGGGAAAATTTTCTTTGTATAGGTATGAATCCTATAGTAAGATGATGTCCATTGGCTTGTTAGGACTGTGGAGCTAGAACCAACCATCAACCTACCAACTAGCATCACCTCCTTAAATATGTTGCTCTCCAGATAAAGCCGAATCCATGCGATATTAATTCCAACTTGGATAACTGATACACTCTGCACGCAAGCACTCGGCATTTAGTTTACAATATACGATCTCTTTCCTAAGGACCTAAAGCTGAACTCTCTCTCTCTCTCTCTCTCTCTCTCTCTCTACGATCTCTTTCCTAAGGACCTAAAGCTGAACTCTCTCTCTCTCTCTCTCTCTCTACGATCTCTTTCCTAAGGACCTAAAGCTGAACTCTCTCTCTCTCTCTCTCTCTCTCTCTCTCTCTCTCTCTCTCTCTCTCTGTGTGTGTGTGTGTGTGTGTGTGTGTGTGTGTGTGTGTGTGATCATTTTAACTCTCTTTTACTTTGCGCCTAGGAAAGAGAACTACTGGTACAAAGAAAAGATGTTTCTTTTCCTCCTCTTTTTCCTTTCTTTGGTAGAATTTCTTGCTTTGAGCAGTGCTAAACCTGCAGCTCTTATAGGCGTGGCCTGAATATTGCGTCCTTTATATTGTGAGTCAAGTGAGAGCATTGAGTGGAGGCACAAAATTCATATTGATAGTTTTTGTCTGAGTGTGAAGGTCTAGCTAGCGTTTTTACTGCATTTGTATAACGTTCATAGTTATTAAGTGGGCGTGTTTAAGAAACAACAGGGAACAAGAATGGCTGTCTCATCAAAGAACTATACTGGAAAGAGATTTACACAAGACGGCAGGGTGAAAAGAAAACCAGTCCCCTGCCTGCTCTTAAAAGAAGTTCCCACCATCTCATTCCACCTCCTGTGGCCCAAAAGCTCCACCCTGGACATTATGAAACCCTCACGCTTTAGTGGCGGGGTTAGAGCCAAAAAGCCTCAAAAGTTAAACTCCCATCCATCCATCCATCCATCCATCTCTCTCTGTGTGGAGAGAAGAAAAAGAGGAAAAAGATAAAAATGGGACCATGCAGGCCACTAGCCAGTCCACCACCACCACCAACACCACAATCTTATGCTAGATTCCAACAGCACTCGTCCTAAGATTCGCTCCCCCACCACTCTTACCTCACTAGATAACGACCCCTCCTATATCTATCTATAATCTATATAAAGCCTTTCTTTTCCTTCTTTTTATAAATATCCCCCACTTTCCACTGATATCACCTTGTCACCTAACCCTCTCTAACACCTTCATCTCCCTATTTTTTTTCTCTCATTTTCTTACCATAACCCACTAACCACTTTTAATTAGAATACAAAATCTCCTTTAATTATCTGTCCTCACTAACGTACAAACTCCCATAGACCCTCTCTTCTCTCTTTATATTCTTTTTTTCAACTCATACGCCCATAACACAATTTAAAACATCAACAAATCAACTCAGATTAAACTAGCCGGAGCCAGCCGGTTAACATTCTATATAACCAATTGGTTTCTACATGCAGGTTGAAATTTATGAATGTAAATATGATTAATCTGTATAAATCCAAAGGTTTGTTAGAGGATTATTTAAAGAAATTATTTTTTGTTAATCCAAACTCTCCAAACATATGTGTGAGTCTTACATAAACACCTAAAACCACATATAAGACTCACATACAAAACACGAGCAAAGAAAACAAATGAAAAAAATAAAATAAAAAGAAGTGAGAGAATAATAGCCATCATCATGACACATAAAAATTAAAATGTTGTTTCTTTCTCTCTCCATGCGTATTTCCGTTCATTCCACCCTCCTCCTCTCTCGCCTCCCCTTCCTTCGTCTTGTTTCCATTTCCCACGTGCCAGCCATTTTAAAACACGGCACCTCCCGCTCCACCACACGTGCCAATAGCTGGCCTTACTTCTCTCTCCTCTCCCGCCATCTTTCATTTCATGGCTTCCACGCGCTCGCCCACACCACCGGCTGGTCCTTCCACGCGAGGAAGATTCCGGGCGCGGCGCCGCCGGAGTCATCTGCCCCCTCCGCCGACCGCATTAACCACCCCTCCCTATACCTCCTCAGCAGCGCCCTCACGTCGTCCGCCACGTCCTCGCTGAACGCCGCCGGCGCAAAATCCGCCGCCCGCATACGCCGTGACCACCCCGCCGCCGTCTCCCTCCGCTCCGCCGACTCTGCCGCCGGGCACGCGACCAGGTCCACCACCGCCCGCCCCGCCGCCCGCTCCAGCGCCAGCTTCTCGTTGCTCGTCCTCGGAAAGCTCTCGTCCAGCGAGTCGAAGTAAGCCGAGAAGAACCTCAAACTTTCCCTGAACACCTTCAAGAACCCCTCCTCCCCCTCCTCCCCTCCGCCATCGCCGCCGCCGGCGGTCTGGAGGTCCGCCTCCTCCTCCACCACCGTCACGATCAGCGGTTGCAGCCGGCGGAGGGCGGCGATGAACACGTCCCGCCGGCGGACGGCAGGGGATACGCTGTGGAGGGCGTTGACGCAATTGACTGCCAGCAAGGCGCCGCCACCTTCCCGAAGATCGAGGCAGTCGAGGTCGAGCTCTGATAGATCGCCGGCGTGGTGGATGACGTTGAACTTGAACGGCACGCCCATGAGCCGGGCGAACTTCTCCATTCTTTGTCCGATCTCCTGCATCACCCTCTGGACGGCGGCCGACGGCGAGGCCGAGGAGACGACGGTGGTGATCGAGAGGTGCGGGGTGTCGTCCGATGACCGGGTGGCGAGCGCCTCCAGGAGAGTAGGCCACTGGGTGCAGAACGTGTTGCTGAGGTCTAGAATGTGGAGCCTCTGCGTCTGGGACCCACTGCTGGCGGCGGCATCGAGAAAGGACTCGAGGATGGCGCCGTTGGCGGCGACGTGGCCGAAGGAGGACCAGGGGCTGAGCTCCTGGAATCTCAAGGCCGTGCGGCGGGTGGACTCGAAGGAGCACGTCCGGTCGGAGGCGGCGGCAAGGGTGCGGAGCGTGCGGGGCCCTGCAGAGGTTAGCCGGGCGAAGAGCGCCTGCAGAAAGTACGAGGCGACCTTCTGCTCGGTGTCGCCGTACGGCGACGCAAGCTCGTTCAGCATCCACATCAGCTGCTGGACGCGCTGCGAGTCGCGGGCGGCGACAGCCCGGGCGCACTCCAGCAGCAGCTGCACCGCCCACCGGCCGCCGCCCCCGCCGGCGGCGGCGGCGGCGGCGGCCGACGATGAAGAAGATGGGGAAGCGAAATCAAGATTGAGGTCTGGGGGGAAGGAAAAGTCGGCCAGCTCGAAGAGTAAGTGGGTGGTGGAAGCGGTTGTGGTGGCGGCGGTGGTGGAGGGGGTTGCGATTGCAGCGGTGGTGGTGGTGGAAGGGTGAGGATGGAGGTACTTGGACGAAGAGGAGGACGAGAAGTCTTCATCCATGTAAAGGTGGATGTTGTTTCCATTTCCACATTCTTCCCTGTGCTGCTCCTCTTCTTGGTTTTGGAAGGGGTGATGGAAGAAGTGGTGGTTGGCTTTTGAGGATCTCGAGCTGCCCGACGTGCGACTGGAGTTGAAGGAGGACTGCTGGTCGGATGACCGTAGGCTAACCCATCTAAACAACGTATCCATCTAGCCAGGAGTGGATCGGGAATCATTTCCCGTCCTATTTATACTTCAAATCTATTCCTACTTTATTTTGCTTTTTATTCCAAAAATAATTGAAATAGTTTTTCTTTTTTTGGTGCTGGTCCATTTTAGTTACATTGAACTTTAGGCTTAATATATTTGAGCATGTTTTTTTTTTTGTTGAAGTAGAATAGCTATAATGTTCTTGACATGTAGTGGGAGAGTAGTTTTATAAATAGAAGGAAAGAGTTACGTGAAGGGTTGGAGAGAATATATATATATATATATATATATATATATATATATATATATATATATATATATATATATATATATATATATAGATATATATATATATATATATATATATGGAGAACCTTTTATGAGGCGTTTTGGCAAGAGCGGGCTCAATTCATTATTTTGGCCTTTGTTTCCTTTTGAGAAAATTTATCTCTTTTCTTCCAATTTTTTCTCCTATTATTATTTTCTTATTGTAATTCTTTGCAAATATTATTTTTATGTTTAATGTTTATTCTGGATCTTGGACTGGTACAGTTGATCTATTCTGAATAGTGTGTCGTTCTATATGGTATCAGGTTTTGAGATTGGCGGTTCATGTATTTATCGTTCTACATAGTATTTGAGCAAGATTGAAGTATAGACAAATAGAGTATGGTTTCAATCAGATTTATTTGGAATGTAGTTTTTGGAGCAACGATTTGATTGCTAGTGGTTTTTGTGTTCATAGCTTGGCATGGTTGAAGGACTTTTAGTAATTCGCTATGTGGCGGTCCAAGCGTATCAACTCTTATTTTGGTGATTCAAGAGATGAATCATCATAGCTGATACTACCACATTCTCTTTCAATAGTTTTAACATGCTTAACCTCACCAATATCAATATAATTACTTTTGTTACTATCACCGCTCTCTATAAGTTGAACAAAACTTATTATCCAGTATGGAAGTCTATTATCAAGTTTTATTTGAAAGAACAAAATTTATAGGATATCTTGGATGAGTCAGAGATAGTACTAATAGATATTCTCAACAATGAGGTTGCGAAAAAAAAGTGGAATTCAAAATCTGGAAAAATAATGTGGATTATTCAAATTTTAGTTGATAGAAAAAATTATCTCTATATTCAGGATGTAAAAGAGCCAAAGAAAGCATGTGCTATTCTTGCATCCCCCCACTCCAGTTCTAATAAGGTGAGACATTAGAAATGAAAATTATCTAAAGAGTAGTTTTTGGTTTTAGGCTTCCTTGAAAGTTTGGAAGAAGAACAAAATTGGTTGAAAATAGTTTTAAATTAAAAATTAGCATCTACTTGAGACTATCCACAGTAAAATTCAAGCAAAGAATGTGAAGGCTGAACTCTAGGTAGAGTGTATGCAAACAACAGTATATGTTAGGACATCTTTGAGAAGTATTGACAATATGACTCCCCATGAAAGATTGTTTGAAAAGCACCCTGATATTTCTCATCTTCATGTGTTTGGATGTGACATTTGTTTTGTGCATGATTATAATGCATTCTCTAATAAGCTAGATAAGAAGTCTATCAGATGCATATTTCTTGGTGATGATGAGGCTAGGAAAGGTTGGAGATGCACTATCTTGAGACAATGAAGATTTATATCTCTAGACATATTGTTTTTGATGAGAGCTCTTCTTGGTGGTCTTTTGATGGGTCCTATTTTCTAGTTGATGAGTTTATAACACTTTCTAATGCAGATAGGTATCTCAAAAGGATGTTGTTCTCACAAATATTGATGAACCTTCTTCCCCTTCTCCAGCTCTTCTTCTTCAGTAGCCAAAGTGTTCATCTTTGCCTACTTCGAGTACTCATAAAAGTCCATGGAAAATTGGTGTATATGCTTTAAATTCTAAGAAAAAGAAACATATTGTTAGAGAAGAAAAAAATATGAAGTTACTTGAAGATGAACCTGAAGCTTTCAAGGGTCCATCACCACTGTAGAGAAGTAAGAGAAATAAGAAACCACCTGACAGGTATAGAGATTGAGATTATTCTTGTCTTGTTTATTGTTATGCTTTTATTGTTGTTGATTAGCTAGACCTCACTTCATATCATGAGGCCAAGGCATAGGCGTTTGGGAGGATTTTATGAAAGAAGAGATTGTAGCTTTTAAGAAGAAAGAGACATGGGATTTGGTTCCTTCGCTTAGTGATGTTTCTCCGATTTATTGTAAGTAGATATATAAGACGAGAAAAAAAAAGAGATTTCCGTAAAAAACTAGCTGATGGATATCTTCATCAAAGAATTGGCGGTCAAACGATTCAAAGATTTGCACAGCAAGCTCGATGTTGTAAGTATAGATTTCGTAATTAAGAGTGTTAAGAATCATTACTTATTCTACCTGTATTAGGATTCTATTTTCTGTTTATCTTTGTTTCTTATTACAACACTATATAGTTAGAATAGTTTGTCTTTAGTGCTTTTGAGACACCTTTGTACGAAAGAGCCGGACAAATTATTACAACTTTTATTTTTTTTTTGAATAAATTTATTTTTTCTCTCCTATTTTTTTTTTTCTTCTTATAGTTTTTGCAAATATTTTTTTACGTTCGATATTTGTTCTAGATCTTCTGCTGGTACGATAGATCTATTTCAGATGACATACCGTCCTACACGCAGAGAGATTGATAAGAGATGCATAAGGAGACAAAGGAGTATGGTAGTTAGAAGGTGGAGGCCGGAAAGGGAGGAGAGGAGGTGGGCGAGGAGGAGTTTAAAAGGAGAAGGGAGAAAGGGGAGGATCTTGGGGTTGGAATTTAGCTAAGAGAGAGCTTAACTTAGAGAGGAGGGATGGGAGGGTGGAATCTACGGTGGGTGGTGACCGCATTCTTTTCAATGAGGGGATGGGGTAGGGGGTGGACGGTGGTGCCTTTCTTTTGGGGAGACCGAAACTTTTGATGCGATCGAGGAGCGATACGAGTAGGGGAGTGGGGTTCCTTTTTTCTGCGCGTTGCTTTGCCTTGCCTCTCTTTTATGCTTGTTTGCCAAGGGAGTGACTCGTGTGTGGGCCTTCCTCTGTCGCATACAAACATATAATAAAAAAGAAGAACCTTCGGGGGTTAAGCAGACGGCCAGAGGGCTAATGACTAATGAGAGAGGAAGTTAGGTGTGCCTTGGGTTCCAGAGACACAGGAAGGCGTCCAGAGACAGCAGCTCCTAAAACATTCTTTTGCCACCCTCCCCTTAATCCCTTCTTGGCTCTCACAAATCCTGCCCATGCTCCGCCATTCTTTTGCTCTTTTTTCCATGCAAGGTTTAGTTAATGTTTGTTATCCTGTAACATGCGGAAAAACCAGTACGTGACCGTATATTTTATCGACCATTTTAATATATTGCAGAGAAGAATGATGGGCGTGTAGTTTAGACATGGAAGGCGGCAATGACCATCTTGACTACCATGCCTTTTTGTGCTGCGTTTCTCATTTATCCTCCACTTCCAAAGGAACTTCTCCTAGCGTCAGAAGTCCTGTCTTCTAGCCGACCAACGACTTTTTGGAAGTCATCATGCTGGACCTCCTTTAGCTCAAGGGATCTACAAGGTGGATATCAAGCTCGAACTGTAACGAAAAAAATGGAGGATAGAGATTTGAACATAGCCATGTTGAAATGTAATTTATGATAGGATAACTGTGATAGGTTTGCTGTGGTAGAGGCATTATATATAAGCTTTATATGATATATAAGTTGGCTTTGTAAAATTGTTTTCTATGTAGTTTTTAAGAAGAATTCCAGGAGAATAAAAATTTTACTAAAATAGTCAAAGCGTGAGATTGAAGTGGAGTAATGCATATGAAATGGTTTCGAACATGCTTCTACGAGTTTGAAATTGATGTGGAACACCAAAATTTAGCATCATATTATGGATTTTAGGGTTCAAGTATACCAAAATTTAGCAGGGTTTAATCTAGATTAAACTAGAAAAAAAGTTCATTTTTGAGAAGAAAAAAAATGCATGTTATGTATGATTTAGGGCTTAGACATCTGCTTGAAATGAAAGTGATGCAGAATTAAATAACTTGGTATATTGCTTGAATAAGTAAATAAGAGGACATAGGAGGTAGACCTTGTGGAAGCCAAATTAAGGTGGTCAACAAGATAAAGCTTTTCTAGTCCAGGGCCCCATAATGGTGAAAAGGTGCTAACCAAGCCCAGGCTAAAATATGCCCTCAAGTTCGACATTAATGTTAATCTAGATGATGTAACAATCAATTGAATGCAACACCAAATAAAAAATCATTTTTCCTTGTATCTATCTTTTAATCATTTTTTTTTAATATGTATAAACTAATTGTTTGAAGATAAGGTTCTTTAGTTTTGGGTGTGAATTAACTAACCTTAATATGATCGGGACAAATTTATATTCCTCACCGACTTCTACATTTCAAGCATCCTTGCCTGAAAAGTCAAAGAAGGTTGCATTATTCCTTCAAGCATCACATTAGGGCTGCCATTCGATGTCGACCATTACCGCAAGGTTACTAACCTTATACATGGTATACATGTTATGTAATTGACTTCATTGCATGGATCAAAATGTTAACAATCAATGCAAGAGGCATAACAAGTTTAGTAGGATGAAGGTGTAAAGGTGGATGTGTGTCTAATAAGGATGATAGAGTTTGAGTATTTCATAATGAACCCAAATTCGAACACCGATAGAGGTTTTATTGGAAAAACATTTGATGGTTTGAGAACATAAGCTGAAATGGCAAAACAGAAGAAAAATTAAGGAAATATCTAACATTTGTGTTTGTACACTTTAAATTGGATAGTAGGATACTGTCTGGGCTGAAAGTGCTTTTTAGCACAGGAGGGGAGCGGAAAAATAAACCCAATATCTGAACACTCTCAAAGCGTAGACTCCTAGATCTACCTTTAGATTTTCTACTTTATTATCATGTTAATTGACATACCTTAAGCAGAGAGCATATATAGACATAATTCTCAATTAATAAATTACCTTTCAACTTCTTTACAAAGTTTTAATCTACAAAACTTTGGAAGAAAAAGATTAATATAGCAGACCCATATCATGTATGAGATCGTTGAAATCCAATGTAAGGGTAACACAATATATATATATATATATATATATATATAACATCCGAAAGCTTGCTATTTTGTCATAAATTTGATAAAGTACAATCACAATTGAATAACCTACATCACCAGCACAGTCAAAAACGAATCACATTCATGTTCAGAAGTTGTCTATGGGAAAGGGCCTCCCATCATGAACCCAACTAATAGCACTCGGATAGGTATGATTGCTGTCCCTTGAAGGGCTTTTTAATGGTCTCCATTCGTTCTCCTTTGTTTTGCCTCTTCGAATCATCATGAAAAATCCCATGGCTGGAGCTCTTCCTGTCTTTTGTCTGACATGAGAATAGGATAATGTTTTATGGATGGGCTCTTGGCTGTGCTCGTGGTAGCTTTCCTTTCAATCCAAGGAAGCCAAAGTACGCAGGCATCATCCTTCAGTTGTCTTGGTCAAGAGCAATTGGGGCACTAAAAAAAAAAGATTGGGACGGTTTTGGCTTTTTCTTGCCCCTCCTAACACGACGACTTCCCGCTGCTTAATTAAATATCCAGTTAATTGATGTAGAGAGCATCCACTTCAGAAAAAAATACTCGCAGTAGGCTGCGTTTGGTTCGGAAATAGGAAAACTAGGAATAACAAAATTTATATCTACGGAAATATCTACATCATGGATTATTTTAGACTTTTTTGTTCAAAAAAAGAATAGGTAAAAATGATGCATCTATACTGAGGGATCGATAGTTTAAGCTGAGAGCTTCTAAAGTTTAGATTCTAGAGCTAAATTGATTTTAACTTCAATAAATTTGGATAAAAAATATATACTTGGAATCAACCTAATTAGATATGAAAATATTCAACTAAATCCAATGCAGATTGGTTATATAACTTTTTTCAAGTCATTGGGCATACCAACCGAGTTGACAAGGTTATTAGAAATTAGACACCAGCTTTTAGCCAGTTTTTTTTTCTTTCTAATCTTATATTTCAGCATTCTCTAAGAGAAAGTCTACAATTCAAATCATGGATATTGCTAAAAAAAAAAAGGTCGTGTCAGTCTAAACATAATCAAAAAATTTTAAAAAAACTGTTTGCAGAGTAGGACTAATATCTAAACCTTACACTAGCTTACAAGGGACATTCATATGTGAAATTAAGCTGCAAAGTATGTATATTAGTTGATTGGAATCATTATTGACCTTTTTTATTCTTTGAATGACCTCGTTGCTATTAATCCTTTAGAAAAGCCTTCTGGTTAGGTCATTCAACTAACTAAATATGATGTTTAAATGTGGTGGATATTTGAAATAGAATGATGTGGGGTTCACTTGGCTTTTTTTGTATTTGATGGTAGTGCCTACAGTAACCAAATTCCTATGAGATGTCGATGGCTCAACGAAAATGGAGAGACCATTCTGGATTTTGGACCAGCACGGGTATAGAACTAGTTATTGTGTATTTTGAGGGACAATTAATTACCAGTTGTATGTGTTGTTTCTTTGCAATGAGGTTTTGGTTTTGCTGCCTCTTATTTTGTTGATAAGATGTAATCATAAGCTTGTGGGTTTTAGGCAGGAGTGTTGAAGGGAATCTTGCTACTTTTCTTTTGTTGCCATTGAAAATCGGCCTAACCTAGATGCCAAGTTGGTGAGGGTTCCTGGAGATCTTGGCTCATCTACCATCTGAAACAAAGAGATCAAATGGGATCGCTGCATGTCTACGCGATGATGTTCCGATGGTTGCTGCGCTCGATCAACGGTGATCCTGATGTTAAACACTTATGAATCGGTATTGGACGATGGAGGAATAGCTTCGGGCGGTGCTCTGATGCCAACTTCAACTTGAAACAGCAAACATAAAGCAGTTCACCCACCAGAGCATGTCGAGAGGGGGAACCTCCAATGCTTAAGTCAGATATGACTTTTAAGGAATATAAAGAGACCCGAGAGGAGCTAGCAGAGAGGTAGCATAAGAGAGTCGAAAGACAACTTGCCTGGAGGACCCTAGGAATACAATATATAGTGAGGGTTGAAGCCCGTCGCCCAAGTACTTTGGGGCTACACGGTGGTTGATAAGATAACAAACTACATATCTCGCTTGTGAATCTCACTTGTGCTTCTGGATCACAAGACTTGCCTGGGTACTATGTTTGTTAGAAAATAGTTTGCGATTATGGCCGAATTGTTACCAACTATAGAAAAAGTTTGAAATATAGAGAACGGTAGAAAAAGTTGGCGCATTTTTTGTGACAACCTATTTTTGGGCATGGGCCAGCTGGGTGGAGCTTGCCGCGATCCTCACTGCAAGGGAGGGCAGGCCGCCCCTCTTCTTTCATTTCTGGCGAGTCTCTTTGGTGGTGTTCTGATTTTGGAAGAATAGCACGAGGAGATCGTGGAATCTGTGGTCTCCTCCCTCTATTTCTTCCCTTCCCCAACTACTTGGGCTCATTGAGCCTTTCTTCCTCCTCCATATCTCTCCCTTCTCCTCTCCCTCCCTTTCTTTCTCTCTTTTCTTCTTCCTTCCTCTGCTTGGGAGAGAGGTCCCATCTTTGGTGCAACCATTCTCTTTCAATCTGATTTATAGATCCTAGTCCGATTTATCGAGTCGGTACTTGAAGCCTGCTTAAGTTCATTTCGGGTTTCTTAGAGATTTTTAATTTATATCTACATTTTAAATAGTGAATGGCAAGTAATTCATTCTTTTTAAATAGTTTTGATAGGTGCAATGAATTTGCCTAACTGAACCTAGTGATTCTAGGGCGAACAATGATAAGTGACCCTGGCACAATCCTTATTAATTTTAATTTACGGATTAATTTTAGGTATAACATTATGAATTATATTTGACATGATTGATCCTGCATTTTTTAAAAAAATTTAGGATCAAGCATATGATTGTAAATATTCCATATTTTTGGCCAAATAGCATCCTTACTAAATACTTTATTATAAATAATTTACGTATGACTTATGATTATGAAAAATTACATGAAAATGATATGTGGCATGATTATGCATTTTAAACGTTTGCGATGTAATTTAGCATTTCCAACCTATTTATAAAAGTATGATTTATGAAACAAATATGAAGTATTTGACGAGCTCTCAATAGCTATGATTGTCTTTAGAAATGGAGGCCAATCTACACCTTGGAGCTGGCATCCAACAAAAACAGCTCTCTGCCAACAGGTTAAAATTGATAACGAATATAAAATGATATCTCGTCAATTACGAAGATGACCTTGCCACGAGTTATAATGATCATAGTGCAAAAAATCTGTGAGCACTATTTTAAATAAAAATATGGATAAATGACAAACATTTGACGATCACAAATATTTTAAATTACGCCTTTAGCTTTACAAACTTGCATGAATTGTACATACATGATTGATTTGTTATGACACAGTTTGTTATTATATTTATAAAATATTTTACTTTACTATATAATTTTACTTTTAAATGACGCATTGAATCATGTAAAAATTTTATACTTGATCTAGTAAGGTAGTGCATGGTTACTTACTGAGCCGCAAAGCTCATTTGTCTCTTTATGTCTTTTTCAGATAATTAAGGTTGCTAGAATAGGGGGAAAAAAAGAATGAAGGATGAAAGAATAAAGCTAATTAAGATAACATTTTACAATCTAGTAATAAGTGTAGTTATGACTAAAAAGTTTAGGTTATGTAGTCGAGAAAATTTAAATGTTGGATTTAGATGCTCTGTACTTGCTTTTTTTTGTTTAACAAATAAAATTAAATTTTTTTAATCATGCTATATGAATTTTTTTAATGTGGGCTTCGTGTTATTGTGAGCAATACCCTACAGTAGCACGACCATGTTATGCTCCGGATTTAGGGTATGGCATCTTTTGGGTTGGTTATATGGCAAACTTTAAATGATCAACTTATGGCTAGATGGCGGGCTTTTATTAGTTGTTTGTATTATAAACAGTGATCGGTTTTGAGGTGTATCACGTGCCGGGTTTTTTTTTTTTCCCCTTCTCTAGTAGCTACTTTTTTTTTTTTTCACTTTATATGCGCGTAAAGCCG
The DNA here is from genome assembly GCF_051530095.1 of Phoenix dactylifera. Classification (NCBI taxonomy): domain Eukaryota; kingdom Viridiplantae; phylum Streptophyta; class Magnoliopsida; order Arecales; family Arecaceae; genus Phoenix; species Phoenix dactylifera. The sequence goes on along the minus strand of NC_143196.1, from coordinate 5,965,864 downwards.
TGGCCTCGAGGACGCTTTGGAATTAAGGCCCCTTTTTTTTTTCTCTTTGGTGAGAAGGGCCCTTTCCCCGCGTCTCTAGGAGCAGGGCTATAAAGTGTATAGAGAACCTAGCAGCCTAAAATAATAAAGTGTGGAATCTAAAGCTCCAAGCAGTAAGCTCATGTCAAATTATAAGAATATTATTTTAAAACTATAACGTAAGTTAGTAAATCAATCCCAGAATTTGTTCAAAAGATCATGGTCATTAATAACCATTAGTTATTTGGTTTTTTAAAAGGAGAAACAAGAGAATAAAAAACCTAATCGCTATTAACAGGCAACGGAACTTTCATTAGCCTGTTGCCTGGACTTCTCTCCAGCGTTTGCATTTAGGACGGGTCTAAAGTTTAGAATAAAAAAGAAGGATTTGTCATCATGATTCTCCAAAAAAAAAGTTGTTGTTAGATAAAAATTACTTACTATCATCAAAATAAATTGTATTGCAAATGTAAACATTAGAACTGTTAAAAATTAATAAAAATAATAAGTTTTAGAATTTATTACAGAGTTTTTGAATTGTAGCTATTAGTGCAAACTGAAATCAAATATTTCTTTTAGACAAAATGGTGGGAAGCCATCTCAATTTCATTGATAAAATGAAACAAAACAAGAGCAAGCAAACAGAGAGAATAAAGCAAAAGACAACAGGAAAAAGAGAGGAAAAAGAGGGGAAAGGAGACAAATTCAATAATGTCAAGTTGGGTTTGAATCTTGCTTGGATGTGGCCCAAATCAAATTTATGTACACCTCTATCTTGAAGAGTCAGTTAAACCGTACCTTTATCTCACTTGACTTGAAGGAACCTATACAAGCAAAAATGAAAAGAATTAATAAAGAGAAAGTTAGAGTCCAGTCCCTTCTTTTCTTTAATCATAGAATCTAGTCAACCGTTGCTCACATTCTTCCGCTGACAAGCTGGCCCTAGCCGTACCCATGGGTCCTTCATGTTCCCTCATGTTGGTTAGCTGGATGTCTAACCATTGTGCTCCTTTTGAAGGGCATTTTACTCCATGCACCTACAGCCGCATGCATGCATGCATGCATTGTCGTATTACTTAATGCAGCCTTCTTCATTCAATACTAAAAGAATTAAATTAGTCATAGAAATCTTTTCTCTTTTTTTTTTTAGGATTTTTTTTCATAAATACCATTTTACAAATTCAAATTTGCATGAATATCCTCTTCAAATTTATATTTATTTTCGCACCCTAATAAAATACTGTTTTTGCACATATCCCCCTAATATAACGGTTCTTCTAATACCATTAATAAAAACTATATATATTTTAATTAAAAATAAAATAAATTTTGGAAATTACTTTTTTTTTGTCCACGATCACTTTATAAATATTTGTTTTTGCACATCTATCTATTAAGAATATTTTAGTAATTTTAATTTGAAATTGTTAATTTTTTAACGGTAATGGCGTGGGTACATATGCAAAAATAAGAATAAAAAATAGTACAATAGTAAAATAAGTATCTTACGAGGGTATACATTCAAATATCAATTTTAGAAGGGTATTCATTTAAATTTCGATATTTAGAAAGATATTCATGCAAAAAGGGTCTCCTGTTTGAGTTTGAGTTCCGGCGATGCCATGTCCAATTGTGTTTATGCACCGTTGGATTTCAGCTTTTTTTTTTTTTCTTTTTTTTTGGGACAATTTTAGAGCTGGTTCTTCGGGGATGTAATTATTAAAAAGTTAAGCTAAGTCTTATCATGCACTATGAATGGTCATGTCCATTCCCAGGAAAAGTAAAGAGCAATATTAGCTTGTATCCAAAAAAAAAAGCAAATGTAGGGGACAGCTGATGCAGCTTAAATATTTTCAACTGTTTGGTATCAACATATAGACTCAGTTGATGTCATGCTAAGGAAACAGCAGAAAACAAATCGTCCCCTAAATCTGTTTCATAATTGAATTCACCATTTTTTTAAGTTGCCGACAACCGCATGTAAAAAAATTTGAATCTTTTATCTGAAATTGCTAGTCGCCACCAGCTATGATAATAGAGCGCCCCACAAAGAATTGTCTTTTCTTTCAAAGCCATTAAATAATCTTTTGAAGCAACAAAAGAAAAATTCAAAACCCTAGTTGGTAAAGTTATAACATAAAATGGAGACATGGAAAAAGTTGAAATGGCATAAATCCTTGTACCCATATTACATCAGCTAGACCTGCATGCCTCGATCTTTGAATTTCATGAAGATGGGAGACATGCTGCTTTGTTGTCTCTGATTTATACCTTGTAAATCAGTTCATTAGGTATTTACAGTAGAAAATCACTGGTTAGATTTTATTAGATTCTGGAATCTCATAAATCGTAGGATGATGCAACTTTCTGTTATCTATTGCTCAAGAAAACCTACAATCATGCTGTCTTAAGAAAAAAAATTACTATCATGCTACTCACTCTTGCAAGAAGAGAGAGCAACATATCCTATAATAGTTGCTGAAAAAAAATCTCTATGATTTGTGGCATAGAAATTTGAGTCCTTCGTGAATACGTTTTGTGGCATTTCCTATTGTCATAGGGCAAGGCATGCCATGTGGGTTGATATAATGACCTACTTGGATAAGGCAATAAGGACTCATTTAGTTCATAGAAAGAATTTTTTTTTATTAAATTTTTTTTTTGTAAAGTAGATGTCTGAATATATGATGTTTGAAAATGTGGCTTTTGCATGTTTAGTTGACTATGAAAAAGTAGCATATTCCAAAGTTCTTGTATTTGGTTGATTATCTATTTTTCTGAAAATGTTATGTTGGGGGGAAAACCCAAGTCATGCCTCCTCGGAGGTGCTCGACCAAAGAGCGCCGACCAGAGAGGCGCTCGACCAAAGAGCGCCGACCAGAGGCGCTCGACCAAAGAGCGCCGACCAGAGGGGCGCTCGACTAGAAAGCGCCGACCAGAGAGGCGCTCGACTAGAAAGCGCCGACCAAGAGAAGCAACCCCGCCACAGGACACTCCGCTAAGCAACCGGCTCGGCTCGGCACCCGTGCCGGGCCCGTGCCTTAGCCAAATATCCAATCTCCACCTAATCCTCTAAAGGATCTCACAACTAAATACATGACTCCACTGCAATCTGCCACCATCCCTAAGTCATCAAGGCACGTGATCTCCGTAGGCATTCGGCACGCCCTATCATTAATGCATGAGACCCCCTCAGGCCTCCGATGCACTCGGTCATTAAATGAACACGGCTCAAGATGATCTCCGGATCACTGAACCATCAAAGCGTATGGCTCTCCCTGACCACCGGTTCACTCAGCAATCAATGCACTTGCCATCTACGAACCCCAGGCCCACCACGGCCGGCGGTTCAACCACCCCAATGGGTCCGATCAACCGTGACAACTCCCTGACTCCGGCCTGATCCGGCCTTATTCTCCACAACGCCATTAATGAGCGTGATCGTGCCCAATTATCACAAAAGAAGACAAATTCCCCTGTCACCTCCCAGGTAACATAATATCTTCCTATAAAAGAGAACCCGGGGGAAAAGGGAAACAGGACACTCAAACAGAGACACAAAAAAGCAAAACATTCTCCTCCTTTACTCCACACATATTAGCCCCCTCTGACTTAAGCTTCGGAGGGCCGGCGCCGGAAAGCCCGGCCACCGGCTTTCTTGCAGGATTCTCCAGGAGGACGCCACCAGTCGACGCACCGTCACCTACTGTCCCGGCAGCGGAGCTCCTCCCCTCTCGGTTCGCGGCAGCCCCCGGGTCCAATTTCCAGCAACAGTTGGCGCTAGAGGAAGGGCCCGAGTTGCAGCCATGAAACTGAGAAGTAAGGGGGCTTCCAATGCCTCTCAACGTCCTCCACCCAGTTCTGGACACTCTGTCCAGAACTCGCCGCCTCCAGCCAAGTCAATTCCTCAAGTTCGGCCGGAACAGTTCGATGCCCTGGTGCAACAGGTGCAGGCCTTGGCCACCGCTGTCCAAGGCTTGCAACCCAGGGGCATCCCGACGGCACCGCTCCCTCCGGTCCCAGTTCAACCGGTACCTTTTACAAGCGGACTTCCCCTTCAAGGTCAGGACTCTCAAGTCCAGGCCTCCCTCTGGAGAGAACATCCGGTGAGAGACCCTGGTGGCTGGCCACAGCCCTCGGAGGCTGAGTCAGTTCCAGGGCAACTTGCACATGAGCGAACCGCTGCAGCGATCCCCCAGAATGATGAACTCGACAAAAAGGTTGAGAAGCTGGAGCGCCAGATTCAGGCACTCCACGGAAGGAAGCCGGGACGTGATGGTGACTTCGAGTTCACCACGAGGTCCCCCTTCTCCCAGCAGATTGAAGACGAGCCAGTCCCGCCGCGGTTCAAGATGCCGCAGGTGGAGCCTTACAATGGCAGGGCCGACCCCCTTGACCATCTGAAAAGTTATCGGGTCTTAATGGCCCTACAAGGAGCCTCGGAGGCCATGCTGTGCAAAACTTTTCCAGCTACGCTCCGAGGACCAGCCTGGCTTTGGTTTACCGGGCTGAAGCCGAGTACTGTTTCCTCCTTTGAGCAGCTCGGCAGGCAGTTTGCCAGTAATTTTGCCGCTAGCCAGCCCCAGCGGCGGACATCGGACTCCCTCCTTGACATCAAACAAAAGGAGGGAGAGTCCCTCAGGGAGTACTTGGATCGGTTTACTGCCGCAACATGGGAAGTCCGGGAGCTGGACCAGTCAATCGCCATGTCGGCACTGAAGACTGGAGCCCGGTCTACAGGTTCCTCTTCTCTATCGAGAAGAATTTCCCTACGGACCTCACTGAAATGCTTGTTCGGGCGCGGAAGTACGCCAAGGCTGAGGAAGCCGTGGCTGTTAGGCGGAGCGGGGCTGAGCAGACCCCCAAGAAACAGAAAAGACGCCGCGAGGAGCGTGGCCAGCCCAGAAGCCCGTCCCCGCGCCGAGCCAAAAATCCACCCCGCCTGAAGAGTCCACCCCGACTACGGGGACTGCCTCAGCAGAGGTCATCACTCCGCCCGAGGTTTCCACCACGGGCCCGTGCACCCGAAGGGAGGTATGAAAACTATACTCTCCTCACCGCTCCTCGGGCCGAAATCCTTATGGAGATTGAGGGTCAGGATTACATCCGGCTCCCACCTCCGAAACGAGATTCCGGAGCTCGGCGTGATCCTCGGAAGTACTGCCGTTTCCATCGGGATCACGGCCATGATACTGAGGACTGCTATCAGCTCCGAAACGAAATCGAAGCGCTCATCCGCCGAGGGGTGCTCGATCGATTCGTGCGAGGCCGGCGTGAAGAAAAGAAGCCAGCCGAGGGAGCCGCACAGCCTGAAGGTTCAAATGCCAACAGGCCCATCGCCGGCACCATCAACACCATCCGAGGCGGGGCCTCGGTTGGAGAAGCTTCAGGGGAAGGAACCTCCTCGAAGCGCCTACGCGCCTCGGAAGCCATCTCTTTCTCAGACGATGATCTGGCGGGAGTTGAAACTCCCCACGATGATGCTGTGGTCATCTCCATGATTATAAATAGATTTGATGTAAAACGCATCTTAATCGATAATGGAAGCTCGGCGAATGTTTTGTATTTTGATGCCTATTGTAAAATGGGGATGACAGAAGAGCAACTACGGAGGATGAATGCTCCGTTGCTCAGATTTACTGGGGATTCAGTCCCAGTAGAGGGCGAGGTCGACCTCCTGGTCACGGTCGGGCTCGCCCCCCGTAAAAGTACCGTGAGGATGAGCTTCCTTGTGATACGCCTGCCCTCGGCCTACAATGCCATCCTCGGAAGACCAGGTCTCAACGCCCTCCGAGCAGTGGTCTCGACTCGCCACCTGCTCATGCAATTCCCCACCAGCCAAGGAGTCGGCGAAGTTCGTGGGGACCAGACGGTAGCAAGACGATGCTACATGGCGACCAATGAAGCGAAGCGACCAGCTGAGGTGCCCATCCCAGCAACCGACCAGCCTTCAGCTAAAACTCTGGAGGCACGAGTCAGCCCTCAGAAAAAACGGGTAGAGCCTGGTGAGCTACTAATCCAAGTTTCTTTGCGCGAAAACTTTTCCGAGCTAACCGTGCAGGTCGGCTCTGGCCTCAACAAGTGCGAAAGGGACCGCCTCGTCAACTTCTTGCGAGACAACATGGACGTCTTCGCATGGTCGCCCGCGGATATGCCCGGGATAGATTCAGAGATCATGGTCCACCGGCTCCAAGTAAAGCCAACCTGCAAGCCCGTGCGGCAAAAGAAGCGAGGCGCCGCCCCGGAACGACAACGAGCAGCAGCTGAAGAGGTCGACAAACTCCTTGAGGCTGGCTTTATCCGGGAGATATCCTACCCGGAGTGGCTCGCCAATGTGGTCCTCGTCAAAAAAGCCAGCGAGAAATGGCGCATGTGCGTGGACTACACCGACCTGAATAAAGCCTGCCCAAAAGACAGTTTCCCACTCCCCAGCATTGACCAGCTCGTGGACTCCACCTCGGGGCACGAGCTGTTAGCATTCATGGACGCCTTCTCCGGATACAACCAGATCCGCATGGCGTCAGAAGATGAAGAAAAAACGGCCTTCATCACCGACGGGGGTACCTACTGCTACAAAGTAATGCCATTCGGCTTAAAGAATGCCGGGGCAACTTACCAGAGGCTGGTCAGCCGGATCTTTAAAGACCAAATAGGCCGAAACATGGAGGTCTATGTTGATGATATGCTGGTGAAAAGCAAGGTGGCGCAAGACCATGTGGCCGACCTTGATGAAGCATTCTCCACACTCCGAAGGTACCAAATGAAGCTCAACCCAGCCAAATGCGCATTCGGAGTCACCTCCGGCAAATTCCTTGGTTTTATTATTACACAACGGGGAATCGAGGCCAATCCTGAAAAGATCCGAGCACTCCAGGAGATGACGCCTCCGAGGACAGTCAAGGAGGTACAACGGCTTACGGGCCGAGTTGCAGCCCTCGGGAGATTCATCTCCCGCTCAGCCAAGCGCTGCCTTCCATTCTTTGCGGCTCTTAAGAAGCCGAAAAACTTCCTATGGTCGAACGAGTGCCAGCAGTCTTTTGAAGAGCTCAAGCACCTTCTGGCCTCCCCTCCCCTGCTCACAAAGCCTCAACAGGGTGAACTCCTCTACCTGTATTTAGTTGTTTCCCCTGTAGCAGTAAGCTCGGTCCTGGTCCGAGAGGAGGGCAAGCTCCAAAAACCAGTATATTACACCAGCCGGGTCTTGAAGAATACTGAGACCCGATACTCCAAGCTGGAAAAGACTGCTTATGCCTTGGTCATTTCAGCTCGGAGGTTCCGGCCTTATTTCCAAGCCCACACAATGGCCGTGTTGACCGACCAGCCAGTAAAGCAGATCCTGCAAAGATCAGACCGCACAGGCCGGATTACTAAATGGGCCATCGAGCTCGGAAAATTTGACCTCGAGTACCGACCCAGACCGGCGATCAAAGCGCAAGCACTCGCCGACTTCATAGTCGAGTGCACCATACCGGACGAGGTCGAGCCTGAACCTGAGCCTACACCAACGGAGCAGACCCCAAGTTTGGCATGGACTTTGCATGTCGATGGCTCTTCAAACTCGGGGGGTAGCGGAGCAGGTCTCATCCTCACTAGCCCGGAGGGGGTGGTCGCTGAGCAGGCCCTGCGCCTCGAGTTTCCTGCTTCCAACAACATGGCGGAGTACGAAGCACTCGTCGCCGAGCTCAAGCTAGCCAGAGAGCTAGAGGTGAAGGACCTGAAGGCCTTCAGTGATTCTCAGCTCGTCGTCAACCAAATCCTGGGTGACTTCGAAGCCAGAGACCCCACAATGCAGAAATATCTTCAGAAGGTACGGGATCTCGCCTCGACCTTGAATTCTTCCCGCATCCAACATGTTGCCAGGTCGGAGAATCTTAGGGCTAACCAGCTATCAAAGCTGGCATCCTCTCGCATGAGCGAGCTCCCCAAAACGGCGGCACTGGAGTATCTCCAAAAGCCCAGTACGGAGGAGCCCGAGCAGGCCCTTTGCATTGAGTTCGAGCCAAGCTGGATGGACGAGCTCATCGACTATCTGCAAGACGAAGTCCTCCCCAGTGAGGAACGTGCGGCTCGCCGAGTAAAGCGTTCCGCCACCTGGTACATACTGCATGAGGAAAAGCTTTATCGGAGATCTTTCACCTCTCCCCTCCTCAGATGTCTCCGCCCGACAGAGGCTGACTATGCAATGCGTGAAGTCCATGAAGAAATTTGTGGAAATCATCTGGAAGAACGAGCATTGGCCCATAAGATTTTGCGCCAAGGGTACTACTGGCCAACACTCCAGAGGGATGCTGTGGACTTCGTCCGAAGATGTGACCGATGCCAGAGAAACGCCAATATTCAATGCCGACCCTCGGTTCCGTTAACTTCTATCAGCTCCCCTTGGCCTTTTGCCCAGTGGGGAATTGACATTCTGGGACCATTCCCTCTGGCTACCGGGCAAAGGAAATTCCTGGTCGTCTCCATCGACTATTTTATCAAGTGGGTGGAAGCCGAGCCACTCGCCCAGATCACCGAGCAGAAGATGCGGAATTTTGTCTGGAAGTCAATAATTTGCAGATTTGGGCTCCCCCGCATCCTCATATCAGACAATGGCCGCCAGTTCGACAACCTTCGCTTTAGAGAATTCTGCTCCGAGCTCGGCATCGACCACCGCTTCACCTCGGTCGCGCACCCTCAGACGAACGGAGAAACCGAGGTAACAAATCGTAATATTTTGCAGGGGCTCAAAGCCAGGCTCGACAAATCTAAAGGACAGTGGGTCGAAGACCTATGCAATGTCCTGTGGGCTTACCGGACTACATTCCGTGTCCCCACCGGCAAGACTCCCTTCAATCTAACGTATGGAACGGAAGCTGTCATCCCGTTGGAGATTGGACTCCCTTCTCCGAGGGTAGAACTCCATGATGCCAGCTCCAACTCCTCACAGCTCAGGAACAACCTTGACCTGATTGAGGAAACAAGGGAGGCCGCCCGAGTTCGCATGGCGAGGTACCAGCAAAAGACAGCACAGTACTACAACGCCAGGGTCAAAGTCAAATCCTTCAAAGCAGGAGACCTTGTTCTCAGAAGAGCTGAGGCCTCCCGACCGACTGAGCAAGGAAAACTGGCTCCAAATTGGGAAGGACCTTACCGAGTCACACACATCCGCCGGCCCGGAACTTACAAGCTAGAGTCTCTAGATGGGACTCCCATTCCACGAAGCTGGAGTTTCGAAAATCTCCGCGTGTACTACCAGTAGAACCCCGAGGGGTCCCCTACTATTTAACCATAAATTTCATTTTATGACGGCTTGTGCACTCGTTCGAACTCACCAATTCTCCTAAATTGTCTCATGGTACCAGGCTCGTTCTCCATCGGCCAACGAGCTCGGCTCGTTCTCCATCGGCCAACGAGCTCGGCTCGTTCTCCTATCCTGACCACGGTCGGGATGCCCCGATATTTCGGGATGATGGAGTACCTACGTGGACTCCCTGAAGATGTTCGTGAGTTCGTGATGCGGTCTCCACCGACCAACGAGCTCGGCTCATTCTCCATCGGCCAAGGAGCTCGGCTCGTTCTCCTACCCCGACCACGGTCGGGATGCCCCGATACTTGGGGATGCGGTCTTCATCGACCAACGAGCTCGGCTCGTTCTCCATCGGCCAACGAGCTCGGCTCGTTCTCCTACCCCAACCACGGTCGGGATGCCCCGATACTTCGGGATGCGGTCTCCACCGGCCAACGAGCTCGGCTCGTTCTCCTACCCCGACCACGGTCGGGATGCCCCGATACTTCGAGATGCGGACTCCATCAACCAACGAGCCCGGCTCGTTCTCCATCGATCACAGAGCTCGACTCAATTTCCTGTTCGTGATCAACGAAAAGTCAGTGATTGACAACAAACTGGATTCTTCGATCTTGCCGGCATCTCCAAAGAACGGACCCCGAGCAGAAGAGCGTCTTCAGTCGCCAGGCGAAGTTCATAGCCCCGGCATAAGAACGCTCACGGTACCAGGTACCCATTCAATCACTGTCTTTACATTATCTCATTTATTTTCATTCTCGGATTCTTCTATCTTACCGGCGTCCCCAAAGAACGGACCTTGAGCAGAAGAGCGTCTTCAGTCGCCAGGCGAAGTTCATAGCCTCGGCATAAGAACGCTCACGGTACCAGGTACCCATTCAATTAATGTCTTTACATTATCTCATTTATTTTCATTCTTGGTTAATTAATTACCTAAATGAACCCCCGACTGGCGTCGAGGTACCTGGTCGGGCCAATCATTGCTCGGCCTCGCCCCTCCTACGTGCATCGTCCAATAGCAAGCTTAGTTTATACCGTCAGCTCGATGAATTCCCATCTCGAGCTGACGGGCGTTCAACCCGTTTGTCGAAAAAAAAAAATCCGATCATCCGCCTCGGCAACCCGAGGTCCGGGCTCAAAGTTCGCTAAAGAATTTTAAGTCTAGTGACCCTAGTCCTAGGGCTCGGTCGAATTCTGAGCTAAGCTCGAAAAGACCCCCCGAGCCCAAGCACGTCCTAGACATAAGCATCGCTATATTACTGGTCTTAGGACCTAAGCTCGACTGTGCCGAGCCTAAACGCAAGTCCAACTATGTGGCGGACGAAGTTGGGGCCGTAGAGCCCAATTCCTTGGAGCCTAAAAGTGGATCCAAATGAAAGAGATCTAAGTCAACCGAAAATCAAATCAAAGCACAAGTCAAGCTGCAAGTTATAACAAATATGTATATTCATTTCAAAAAAGCCCGTAGGCTAAGTACAAAGCTCGGGCTCGGCCTTAACAAGTATAGAGGCCATCCCGACTTACAAAAAAAAAAAAACTATACTAAGGCTCGGGCTCGGCGACTTCAGGAATGGCCGGCTCCGCGATCAAGGCCTCTTCCTCGGCAGCCTCGGCAGTACCAGGAACAGCCTCGGAAGCCATCTCGGTGACCTCGGGGACAGCCTCGGCCGCCTCGGCCGGACCTTCCTGGTCGGCCCCCGGAACTTCTGCCTCCGCCTCCGACCTTTCGACCCCTGCTCTCGGTTTAAGCAGGTTCAGGTCAAAGTCCGGAAGGAGCCGCCGCAGTTGGTTGCGGAAGTCCTTGAAGCCTTGGATCAGCCCGTTCACGCCTTCCTCTTCCAGAAGGTCACGGAACTCCTCCGACTCGCGGAAGAGCCTAACCGCGTCTTGGGCCTGCTCCCGAGCCTCTTGCTCCCGAGCCTCGTGGTACGCGGCTTTCCGCTCGAGGTTTTTTATTTCCCGCTGGAGCTCTAAGGTTTTGAGGCGGGCGTTCCCCACCTCTTGCTCGCGGGTGGCCAGCGCCAGCTCGGCCTCGACCAAACGAGCCTCCACGGCGCGCACTTCAGATCTCGCCAACGTGTGCGCGCCCTTCTCCTCTTCGAGCTCGGCGGTCAGAGCTTGAACCTCGTCCTCGGCCACTCCCACCCTTGCTTGGAGCGCCTGGCGCTCGGCCTCGGACGCCAGGCACCTTGCCTCGGCCTCCTCGTGCCCCCGCTAATGCCTCCGAGCTCGCTCCCGGTAGTCTTGCACGATGTGCATCAGCGTCTCCGTCTCGTGCAGATGCTGTAAAAAAGAGACGTGAAAAACGTGAGAAATTAAAAATAAAACTTGCATAACTGTACAAATAGGAAGACTAACTTACCCGGACGGCAGAGCAAAGAGTGGAGTCCATGAAGGCGCCGTAGTTCATGGACCGAATTTTGGTCTGGTCGGCCGGGAGCAGCGCGACCCGGAATACTTCGCGCGCTACTTGGGGATTATCAAGGGCCGAATTGCCCTCGAAGACCGACCAGACGGGAGCGTAAGGCACCCGCTCCCGTGAGCCCGACGAGCCCGGAAGGCCGACCTCGGCTGGCCCAGGCGGAGCCGGCCCCACAGCTCCTTGGCTGCTCCCCGGCTCGGAACTGGAGGACTGGGGTCGGACAGGCGGCCGATCTGACTGCCGCAAAACTGGAGCAGGGCGCGCGAGCGCCAAACTCGCTGAACTTTCTCCCTGGTCGGCGATTGGGGCTTCCTGCCGACCAGGAATCTGTGAAATTGGCGTCGGGCACGGGAGCGCCACCGTAGCTCCACTAGAGCCCGCGCCCTCCCTCCGACCAGCTTCGGAGTGCGCAGGGCGAGGAGCGCCCGTCTTGACCGCTGCGGTCGCCGAGACCTTCGCCTTTTTCCTCGACTCGGTCGACTCTCCCGAGAGCTCGGCCGCCCTCTTTTGGAACCGGGCGTATAAAACCTCGCTCTTGGTCACCATCTTTGCGATATCTGCAAGGACGAGCAGGATTAGAGTTCAAAACTGTAACAAAATGAAAAAGACACCCTACTGTTACCCTTACCCTGAGGACGCGCCGAGCTCAGGCCAACGTTCACTAGAGCGTCCTCACTTATGAGGCCGCTTAGTAAAATACCGTCCCCGAGACTGCGGATGGTGTCGATGATCCCCTGCTCGCGCGGAGAAAGCTTGGGGACTTTGTTGACGGACCTGAGTTGGGTCGGCCCCCACCTAGGGTCAAACCCCCATGTCCGTTCAGAACCTAGAAAGAAGAACTTCTTCTTCCAGTCATGAATGGACGAAGGAGCACCCTGGAAGAGTGGCCGGCCCGCCCGAAGGGCAATGTAGAGCCACTCTCCGTCTCCCGGATTCGACTTCAACACAAAAAGTCGCCGGAAAATGTTGACAGAAGTCGGAATCCCGTACGCTAAACATAGCGACAGGAAACCGACCACTGTCCTCCAGGCATTCGGAGCGAGCTGCGCCGGAACCAACTGGTATTCCGTCAGCAACTCGTTCACGAACCCGTGAAGAGGAAATCGTAGGCCGGCCCAGAGTGCCTCCAGGTACACTCCGATCCGGCCTACCGGAGGATTGGTTACCCGATCCCCCCGCCTGGCGGGCTCCAAACGGAACCCTTGTAGAGGAAAAAACCATTCCTCGGTCATTTCGACCTCCAGTACACCCATGGTGGACTCGACTTCATTCGGACTGGGACCCATTAGGAGGAAGGAAGAGAAAAAGTTCGAGAGGAAAAGGGACCTGTAAAGGATGCCGGAGAAAGGAAACTTTGGACTGAAAAAAGCTGGAGGAAGGAGACAATAAGAAAGGAACAGGAGGCCAGGTGAGGGTTTACATAGATCCCTCCAACGGCCCAGATCAGCGAGAAAAATGCTGCACCCCGTTCGGATTACGACGCGTGTCGGCCCAAAAGACGGAGCGCCACACTTAACTCGGGCTGACGCTTCGAACACAGAAGCGCCCCGTCGGATCATGCGGCCCCATCATGAGCCCACGACGCGAGGACGCTTCGGAGAAGGCGTCCCAATAATGAGGCATTTTCGGAAAAGAAGAGACGCTGCCCATTAGAGGCACCTCGAAGCGCCTGATAATTCGAAACGCGCGATAATTTAAAATTCCCACAACTCATGATGACCCAACTAAAACTACTTCTCGCACTCAAGCTGGTAACCAGCTGGAACTCGGAAGTCGGGGGGTAGTGTTGGGGAGAAAACCCAAGTCATGCCTCCTCGGAGGCGCTCGACCAAAGAGCGCCGACCAGAGAGGCGCTCGACCAAAGAGCGCCGACCAGAGGGGCGCTCTACCAAAGAGCGCCGACCAGAGGGGCGCTCGACTAGAAAGCGCCGACCAGAGAGGCGCTCAACCAAGGAGCGCCGACCAAGAGAAGCAACCCCGCCACAGGTGACTCCGCTAAGCAACCGGCTCGGCTCGGCACCCGTGCCGGGCCCGTGCCTTAGCCAAATATCCAATCTCCACCTAATCCTCTAAAGGATCTGACAACTAAATACATGACTCCACTGCAATCTGCCACCATCTCTAAGTCATCAAGGCACGTGATCTCTGCAGGCATTCGGCACGCCCTATCATTAATGCATGAGACCCCCTCAGGCCTCCGATGCACTCGGTCATTAAATGAACACGGCTCAAGATGATCTCCGGATCACTGAACCATCAAAGCGTATGGCTCTTCCTGACCACCGGTTCACTCAGCAATCAATGCACTTGCCATCTACGAACCTCAGGCCCACCACGGCCGGCGGTTCAACCACCCCAACGGGTCCGATCAACCGTGACAACTCCCTGACTCCGGCCTGATCCGGCCTTATTCTCCACAACGCCATTAATGAGCGTGATCGTGCCCAATTATCACAAAAGAAGACAAATTCCCCTGTCACCTCCCAAGTAACATAATATCTTCCTATAAAAGAGAACCTGGGGGGAAAGGAAAACAGGACACTCAAACAGAGACACAAAAAAGCAAAACATTCTCCTCCTTTACTCCACACATATTAGCCCCCTCTGACTTAAACTTCGGAGGGCCGGCGCCGGAAAGCCCGGCCACCGGCTTTCTTGCAGGATTCTCCAGGAGGACGCCACCAGTCGACGCACCGCCACCTACTGTCCCGGCAGCGGAGCTCCTCCCCTCTCGGTTCGCGGCAGCCCCCGGGTCCAATTTCTAGCAACAGGTTATATAAAATATCCGTTATGCTCTCGATAAACAGAAAGATCTTGTCACATTCTATGTAAAAGTTTAATGGTATCTTTGAGAAAAACTTACCTTAATTTCCCGTCGATAAGAATTGGACATTTCTATATTCCACAAGAGCTTTTCTTTTCCAAAAAATATAAAAATTTTATTCTTATAGAAAAGCTACTTTTATATTTCTCTTTTTCGAAAACTCCAATCATACATGAGTTATTTCTCTATTTTTTTATTGATCAAATTTTTCTATCTCTTTCTGCAAATCAAACGAGTCCTAAGAGTAAAAGCATTCACTATGTGCCTACAACGGAAGCCAGACAACAATAGCTATAAATGTTTTAAGATTGTAAGTTTGTAACTTGCAACTCCACAACAAGACAACAACTATCACAGATGTGGCTTTAGACTGGTAGTTCTCATTCAAATTTTTTAAGTATACCTTTTCTTTATTTCCACATATAGAAAGCTATCTAATGGAACCAGACTGTAATAATGGATGCTACCAGTAACCTGAGTTGAAGTCCTAGCTACACTACTTGAAAATTCATTATGTTAATAAATTAGATGAGTACTAGAATCCCCTTCCCATTGTTTTGTAGTAACACCAATGCGAATGTTGTGCAAATAGCCATCTACTTAGTTCTCTCCAATTAAAGTTAGTGGAAGCAGATTGCATACAATATTCTTGAAATTCATTTGCTTTTTCCTTTTCTGTCTCCCTTTCAATTTTTGGTCTCTCTCAGTGACCTATAATTATGTGCATCTATTGGAAAGAGTTCATATTGGTGGTTTCCATTTCCTATCTACTTAGTGTTTTAATGGACCCAAATGATGATAATGATGAGCATGAGAAAGATGTCCAAACTCCGAAAACCGAACAATTGATGTTGCATATGTGGTCCAACCGGTTTGACTTCAGGACCAGTGATCCAATTCTTTGGCCTGGTCAACGTCTGGTTCAGAATTGACAACTATGGGCTCAATCAAAAGGTACAAAGGCTAGAAGGCACTGCCAAGAGAATATCTCTCTGGAATCTCACACCTTTAATCTTGAATCACACCTTTAAATTAGATTTCTTTGTCCAAGAGAAGAAGAATCAAAATGGGAGGTCTTCTTAGCAACTTTCATCCACACGGGATATGACGAGGTGATAGCAACTGAAAATAAGACTTAACACTTGAATGATATGGAACAGTAGAAGTGAGTGATTTTAGGGTTGAAATCGGATCGAGATATCAGTATATTTTTACTTATTTTATTTGATGAATACAAATATGATACGGATATTAGTCGGATACAAAAATTCATATCCATATTTATTTTAAACAAATATCGATGCAAATTAAATACTATGAAAATAAATATAGATATAAGTCAGATAATTAAATTTTATAACTATCATTAAGTGAATGATAAATCAAATTAATAGCATATTAATATATTCATTTATTTTTCTTAAAAGTTCATGAATATCATATAAGATTAAATAGAGTTACAAATAGAATCAAATTTTTGGACATGGATAAAATAGTTGTCTATCTATATCCATATATATCTTTTTTTTTGATAGATATAGATAAAAATATGGATATTAGTCAGATATTTCAATTTTTATCAATATCAAGTATGTATATTCATATCTATTTTTCTTGACAGAATAAATACGAATATTCGTCGGATGCTTAAATTTTTATTTATATTTAAATATATTTGAATATAAAAATAGGTTAGAATGAATATTATCCGATTCAATTTCATTCTTAGGTGACTCCCACAAAGAATCAATGCGCAGCTGGGGGCATGCGGGGGCTTCTCAAGTTTAGTGCAAGTACTAAAGTTACGAGTGAGCACCACGGGCCCCGCAGGAATGAAAGAAGGCCGGGTGCTGTCCAATGGTCTTCGTTGAGGACAAATGGTGGAAAACGGACACGGTAGGATGAGAAAAGGGATTCATGCCAAGAGTAAGTGGGAGAACGCTGTGGCATTACAATATCAATGATTTAAGTGAGACAACTGTCCTGGGAGGAAAAGGGAATCAGCATAAAAAAGAATTATGACATCAAACTGTACATGGATTTGCTTGGATGCTTAAGTAATTTGATAAGCCAGTAGAAAGAAGGCAAAGTTACAGTGTCTTCAAATTATTTCCACCTACAATGCTATTATCTCCTACATTTAGTGAAAACTAGTTGGGATAAGACCCACAGGCAGCAGCAGTGGAGGGGACCTCAGACATCCAAAAGCTCCGGATTTTTTAGACCACATTTACCGCCGCCTAAAATGATAGGACGCATTTGATTCGTAATCAAAATTGAAATAAAAAAAAAATCAGACATATCTAGATTGTGAGCGGAATTAAAATCGAAATAAAATTTGAATACTAGAAAAGATTAGAGACTGAATTTTGGAAGATTAAAATATTCCTATTTTTTTCAGAAATCAAAATAAAAAAATGACTCTTTCCAACCAAATAGCTGAAATAAGTCACCTTCCAAAGTCCAACTCCACCAACCAAATATGCCCTATAATGTGAATTGCATAGATTTTTTAAAATAGAGGCTGGCATGATTTGTCTTAAACCAAAATCAATTTACAAATACCAAAAGGGTAAAGAAAAACATTTTCTTCCCTCAGTAAGCTTCCTCGGCCGAGAATAAGCGCAACCACATTTTATATAAAATTCCGAAGTCATAATAATCAGTCATATTGGTGCTATAGTCAACATATTAATAATCGAGTCATTTACTGAGTATTCAGTATTGCATCGCTCCTGCTTCGCATTTCGAAACATCATCGTGAACATAAATGCCCAGAAGAATCGATATGGAAGTAACAAATTAAACTGAAATCAACAGCCGGGCGTAGAAAGATCTGTTATCAATACTCATATGAAAGTAATAAATTAGAAAACTGAAAGCAACAATTGTAGTATAGAAAGATCACTATATCAATGCTTTTCATTTTGAGAGCACATTCCAAAAGTTAATTTCTTGCTGTAAGTTGAAAAGGTAAATAGAAGGATCAGCCACTAAAAGACAGTGCCAGTCCTAGTGAAGTCTTCCAACCATAAATGTTACAGATGAAGAAAGTATTACAACATAAAGATCAGCCTGAAAGATGCTGAAGGTCTATCTGAACAACGAACACCTTTCCAATGAAACCCTGATAACTCCCAACTCTATCCCCGCGCGCACAATCATAGTCACCTAATTCTAGGCACAGCCAACCTGGGCATGTTAAAAAAAAGTGAGTAGTTCGAAGACTGGAAACAAAAAAGCAAATAACAGTACCATTTCCAATGATAAAACCAGCAGAATTACGACAGACCTCATGCACAATGCCCCACTGTGAAATGGCTCAGACCACCTGCAGCATAAATCCATCACCACCAGCAAGGTCACATGATGAAGCATCTCTGCCAACTCTACCACAAAGCAAAAAAGGTTATCCTTGCAGCAGTAGAACCAAGATCCGTAATCTTAGTACCGGGTACCGGTACCGTATCGGTATCTTATTAGTTCGGTACGATACACCTTTGCTGAAATAGCTCTCCAGCTATTTTTCTCAATTTCTATCTCGGTACGTTTTTGTACGGACCGGTACACACCTCGGTATGCCTTGAAAAAGGTCGGTACATCTTAGTACGGGTAGTATATAGCCGTACCAACTGGAAGGTGTGTTTCGTACAGGTTTTCTGGGGTACGGTACATCCTGTACCAGGCAATACGGTATGCTTCGTACCGAGCAGTATGGTACTGTACCAACTGCAAGGTGTGTTTCGTACTGGTTTTCTGGTGGTACGGTATGGCCCGTACCAAGCGGTACAAGGCTGTATGGCAGATCATGAGTAGAACCACTAGAGGCAATATCTAATATTTTCATGCTCATAATACATGACATCTTCTTACCGGCCAGAGAAATTATTGTATTCTACACTTTTGACTTCTACTTTTCTCTTCTTGCTTGAGTCATCTATTCCCACGACATTTCCAGCTGTGCTGTCAGTTTCACCAGTCCTTGCTTTCAGGTATTTGCCCACTCCACCACCCAACAAAATCAGAGTGCCCGGGTTGCTAAACCACGCACCTACATTATCCTGAAAAGTTTACAATTTAACCCGCCAAATCATCAATCTTTTATACCGCAGATCTAAAGCAGTAAATTAACTTTATTCCTCAAAAAGATAGGAGACTAATGAAAATTACCATATCAGCAGCAGCAGCTTCCTTCTCCTCTTCTTCCTTCTCCTTCTCTTCATCTGGTTCAGTGCAAGGATTCACGAAAACTGTGGAATTTGTTATTTTTATCTCCTCCTGGATCAGAACAAGGATATCCAAAAAAAACAACAACAGGCTGAGACTTGAGAAAAAAAGGCACAATCCATATAATTCCACAGGACTCATGCTAATTCGGACTTGTTTAATCTAGGAGGATATGATAAGATAAGAGAGACAAAGGGAAAAAAAAGCATAAACTGCAAGTCAATTTCACATCTACAGATTGCTTGAGCACTTTAACAGGCTGCAAAAAGTCTAACAGCATTAGGAAATGATCTTTTTTGTGATAAAGATATAAAATTAAGATGTCAATTCAATAGCATGAAAAGGCAAAAGCAATTACATCATAAAAAATTATTCTCATTTGCATATAAAATCATTAGCTTACTTGACTTGGAAAATAGGGTTAAAAAGAGGGGAAGAAAGACCTAGATAGAACTTGGGATAAATTATATTAGAAGGTTATGTAACTCATGCTAATGGAGAATTCCTCCCAAAGTCAGTGAACAGAAAATCAAAAGTTGAACCAATGGTTTGGTGAAGTTTATTGTGGGAATGAATGTACATGCCTTAAATTTTAACAAATGTGCAACTAATTGCATCCTATTGCAGCTAGTAGCTTCTAAGAAGCACAAGAACACAACATGTGCAAAACCACTGTCCTATAAATTTCTGACCTGTCATTCTTTTCTTTTCGGCAATAGCATCTAATTGTCAGTGGTAGGGAGCCATCACAGTCAAATTCCAACGTAATCGAAAGATGTTTAATCCATTATAGTCATCCAAAATCCCCAAAATACCTTCATACTATGTTATGTTTTGCATGATTATTGACAACAAATACTCTAGAAAAGGCACATCTACAACATTTCTCAATTTGGTGCAAATTACCAGTCTCTGACATCATAAGTTATGAAAGATAATATGGCCAATGTCTAGGAAGTAAACATCCGTATATAGAGCACATAATATTGAAGTTGTAAACCGATACTCTATAAGTCACCTTTCTGGCATCTTGCAGTGAAAGTCACAAATATTTAATAAATTCAGGTCTTAGATAACGATGATGCATATGCAATTCTGAGAATGGGTCAAGGGTGTTGCACCCCTGACCAAGGTTCGCCATCTCGGTATCGGTGCCACATTAGCACAGTATCGGTACAGTACGATACAGATTTTTTTTTGGGTACCGAGAGTGTTGGCACGCCATCCGTACCAGATACCGGTACCGAACCTGTACAGTACACTCCGTAATGTCCGGTTCGGGCCGGTATGGCATACCATGCCCCTAACAGATGCATATGTAGTGAAAAATAATAGTCAACTGACAAACAAATTATACAGATTTTGATTAATCTTCAAGGAGAATATAAATGAAGACAGAAAAATAAAAAGGTTGAAGAATTTTGCTCACCAAAGGCCAGTCATCATCATCAACAGGAACCTTCTCCATTGCTGCAAGAGTTGTCAAAACAACGACAACCATACCAAATACTGTATGTTTAAAATTCAGATGTTTGCAGACTTGTGCACAATAAAAAACTGGGAACCATTGGTATGGGGTCCACTGTTTGCCATGCTGACAACACCCCAACCTGAGTGCAGCAGTTTTGAATTCAGCTGATCCTTGAAGGCTTACCCAAAATGGATTGCCCTTTCCCAGTGCCAGTGGGTTCTCGATCCAAGACCCTTGGGAGTTGAAGATCCCACGAAGAGTATTTTTCCTCTTTCGTTCTTTAGTGGAAGCATGGAAAAATGGTTTATTTGAAAGCCCTCTTTTAGCCACTTAACACGAGAATTTCTGCGAAGATTGATTCTTGGGGTCCCCACCCTAAATCATGAAGTTTGTACAGACCATGAACATTTTGCCTTATTTTTGCATATAATACAAGAAAGTGGAAGAGAAAAATTGTAAGTCACCAAATCATACCTAATGTTTCTATGAAAAGCGATGCCATCATAATAACCATTTGCATATAGTATGATGAAGTTTTCACACATCCGTGGAGTTATAACACAATGCAGCTCTAGATTCAAGTCTCCATGGTGGTATGCCATTGAACATATCCTCTCTTTTGTGGCTTCTTTTCAATTTTAACATATTCGAATTCATTTTTCATCACAGCATCAAATGCAGTAGATGTGAAAGAATGTGAAGCAGTACCTGAAAATTTTCCAACTCTTCTAATTTTTTATGGTAAAAATGTACGTGGATGCAATGGAGCTTCAGATAGAGATGCTGTAAAAAAGAAAGAAAGAAAAAAAGGAAAACAGGGATACAAACATACAAGTTTTGCATTTCTGGTGTTTGTTCACCTGCAATGTGTAGCACAACCCAAGCTGCAGTCTTATCACTAGATGATGCTTTGGCTGCTGCTGCACTTCTTCCATGAACTGAAGCAGATGCTTGCATCTACAATACTGAATGCCTGAGTGGATTTAGACTCTCCATTTAAACTAGACTTGGAGTTCTCTTTGACACAAGATCTTGCAGCTAAAACGACAGCAAGTGCCGCTGCTCTTTCATTTGTGCTTTGACATCACCTCCACCATGAAGTGCAGCTAGCTTTCCTTTCTCAGTCCCAAGCTCCTGCAGCATTTACCTGATATCCCCAGTTACATTTATATAATAGAGTGGATCTTCTTTCATTCTCCTCAAATCTAACAAGAGAAGGATGAGAAAAGAAAAAACCTGCCTAAATTTCATGAAAACAAAGCTCCGAAAACCATCAACGTAGCACCAATTCAGATACTCACCTTCATTGTCAAGTTTAAATCTGTTCTTAACATGATCAAATTCCAACAGAACCTTGCTATCAAGTGCATTTGGATTCTACATGGGGCAAGCAGAGAACACTGTTAATCATTGATCTGGTTATAAGAAGGGTGAAAGAAAAGAAAATTAGTGAATGGCTCATCCGTAAGTAACTCTTTCCAGTTTTTCGTTTTCTGGTTTAGTTCTTTAATAGCCTGCACCATAAAAGTAAGCAGTAAAATAGAGATGTTAAAGCCAAATCATGTGATAAACATCCCTGATTAGGATATAAAAAGACAACTTCCCTCATAAGAAAACACATTCCTGTAGTTTTCACAGAAACTATATGAGTGAGCTCTGTAAACTCTTTGTTCAGAACAGGACAATGGCACTCCACTGCAATTAAGCAAGGGACAGTATAACAGTCATAAAATAACACCCATAAATCCATACCCATGCAGATGATAGGTTACACTGTGGAAAGAACCAGATCAAAAGAAAAAAATTGTAGCAGCACAAAAGGAATGTTTAGGATGCATAAAAGGAGCTCTCATAAGAACTGTGATGCAATTTATGAATTCATGATTACCACTTCTGATGCAACATCAACTTGTATGAAGAAGTCATCAGGTGCCCACACAGGAGGGTGGATTTTTCTATCTACAACAGTTTACCAAGGGGTCCATGTCATAAAAGGATTAAACTAAGGAATGTGGAACCGAGCCAAACCGGCCGGTTCCGCTCATTCCGAGCTGTACCGGTGGCTCACCGCTATGGTTCCCCTGTCGAAAACGGTTCACTGTCGAAGCTAGAGAAGGAGAAGAGAAAGAGAGAGTGAGCGGGGGAGGGAGGGAGAACGAGTGGCGGCGGACGCTGGCGGAGGTCCACAGGCCGGGGGGGGGGGGGGGGGGGGGGCGCAGCCACGTCCCCTAAAGAAACAGGGGATGCGGCCGCGGCTAAAAAATTTGAAATTTTTTAAGTGAAATCGGCAAATCGTTCTCCGCCGCCGCTCGTTCTCCCTCCCCCGCTCTCTCTCTCTCTCTTTCTCTTCTCCTTCCCCGGCTCCGGCGTTTTCCTCTCTCGATGCGGGCCAGATACGGCCCGTATCGACTCGTTCCACCGGAGAGCCGGCACGGTGCCCAGTACCGGTTCCTCCGACCTTGAATTAAATTAAAATAAAGTTGGGTACTATATTTATTGCATAGTTTAGAACTACCATGAGATTTAACTCTGAAACTAGTTTGATTTACATATATCATTTGAGTTGTTTTTGCAGGAATGATGGCCTTATCTCTTCAGGGATGAAACCTTCGCACTGAGATTAGATGCCGCTGTGAAATAAATAAACCGAGTCATGACGTAATGACTTGAGAGACCTTAATTTTTAAATGTCTATAATCCCTGTTTATTTTCTTCATGATGAAACTTATTGGAAACAAATCCAAATGTGAACATTAATAGATTGTTGTCATCATAGGAAAAACCCAAGAGAAAAATTGAAAGAAGAAAATGGGAAGATTAGTTTCATAAAGAAGGAATAATTGAAACAAATATTCTAATAATAAGTCTTCAGAATTAGAATAAAGGGTCATTTAGGGCTTCTCCCTCCCACTCCATATCCAATGACAAAACCCTTCATATTTAGGGTGAAATCAGATATAAGAATTTTTAGTTAAATAGGATTTACTATGATCAACATCACATGTATTTTTTCTAGTGTTATTAAACAGGTCAAGGAAGTTGTTAGCTAAACAAATTCTGAAAGTTGTCCAAGATATTCAGAAAATTATTCAAAGTTGAAGCACTATCTTTTTTCTAATATCATTACCTACACTCTCAATCTTCTCTATTTCTATTATCTACTTATCATTCTAATCAATTACCCAAATATTTCTCTAAGGTTCTGGTTCATAAGTTCAAGTTCTTCTCAATTACATATTTTTAATTCAAGATTTCTGTCTACCATTTTTGTCCTAGCAAAATGTGCGCTAGATTCTTTAATCTGGTCATACAGTATCTTCTTTTTCTTTTTCCTTGAATATAATTCATTTGTAAATTCATTAACAGAACTCATACCCACTAATTGAATCTCCATGACTGTAGGTTCTTTAAGGGCATCTAGATGCTTTCCTTGAGCCACAAGAATTTATAGCCCCAATATTCCCCAAAATGAATCACTGATTATCTTCTATCACATTATTCCTCACACACAGTTATTGCTAATGGTAGGCAGCATCATTTTTCTAGCTGAGATGTTTCAGAGAAGACAGAATTGTGTGCAATTTTGGATGGTGAACTTTCATTAACTTGGAGGGAAGTCATTCACTTGTACTCACTATAGTTTTTGTTTTGAATGAAAAAAACTGACTAGTATTGGGCACGTGATTGCGCATGACAGTGAAAAAGTGTGGGTGGCTGTGATTTGGGATATGTGCAAATCATGTGGAGAAGTAAAGAGGTCTCATCGAAGAGATGCACTTTGAAAGGCCATGCCACAAGTTAGAAAGAAGTGTTTCAACATATTTTATTTTCTTAGGAATTAAATATGCACGTATGGATAAGTCATTAAAGTTGATATACTTAATCTGAAATCTTTCTTCTTTTCATTTTTTGGGACTCTTTCTGAGAGCATCAATTCCAGCCTAACTTGTATTTTTCCCCAGAATCTCCTTTCATAAGTTCCATTCTTCTTTAGAGACCGTTGAATGACAAGAGTCATTTGAAAGTTCTCTTTAAATATAGTATGAGCTAAGAGAGGATCTCGATATTTCTAAATGCAAAAATCAACAATACCAAGTCTAAAGATGTGACCTCCTGATGGAACAGATTTAACCAAAAAATCTTCAGCCAACTGTCATGTTATGGTCACTATCACATTGGAGCTGCCCAACCATTCAATTTCCCTACCAGGGCAGCAGCCAATCAGCCTTGAAAATACAAATGTCTCAATTTTCTATTAATTTTTGTTAACCCCGTTTAATTTATGAAGACTGAAGAGCAAATGGGACAAATAAGTAAACTTTTGTTTCAAACTGCCTATATCTTGAATTGAGAAAGTGTTACAGATTAGCGGCAGTTAATATGTGTTTTCTAGGAATTGATGAAAAATAATTTTGAAGTAGTAATAAATTTCACAAACTAATTAGGTTTCTTAGTTTATCATGTTCAGTGCTGTTCACCTATAAAGTCCGCGGTAATTGAGTGGTAAACCACCAACTGGATGGCCCTAAATGAAAGGCCCTTTAAAAGGCTTTAAACCCATTTGGCAAAGTTGTTGACGGTAGAGCTTTCGAAACTAGAGCTTTTGAAGTAAAGCTTTTTGAAGTAGAACTTTTATAAAAAAGCTATTTGTTGTTTGGTAACTATATTTCTAAAATACTGTGGAACTTTAATATGTGTTTGGTAAACAAACTGAGAAAGTTCTTTTAGTATAACAAAATAACCATAAAGAACATTGCATAGTATTATACAACAGAGCATAATAAAATATAATATATATTAATACATAAATATATGATATAATATAATATTACTGTAATATAATATAATATTATTATAATATAGTAATATAATATTATATACTATAGCATAATAATATAACATAATTTGATATTATATAACATAACATATTAATGTATTATGATATAATGTAATATAATATTATTATAGTATAATACAATAATAAAAATATAAAATATTATAATTATTATCATTAAATTAATATTTTATTAATACAATATTTTTATATATTATAAAGGGATATTTTCTATAATTATAATATTTTATTATGAGTATTTTCGTCTGAAAAGAAAAAAAATTATAAATCAAAACAGCTTTCCAATGCATGCTAAAAGTGCTTTTCTAAAGAAGCTCCGTTTTTGAGCTTTTTCCAAAAGGCTGTTTTAGCTTTCTAGCAAAGCTAAAACAACTTCTCGATTTTTTTACCAAACATCCCTATTCCATTTAAAAGTACTTTTGAAGGGTCAAAAAGTGCTTTCTGGTCCACCAAAAGCTCTGCCAAACGGGGTCTTAGTCTAACCCTCCGTTTAGGAGTTTTGGGGAGAAAAGAAAACAAAGGAAAACTTTAATGAGGAGGGAAAAGAAAAGAAAGGAATAGAATAGGCTTTCCTCTCCTCTTGTTTGGGAGTTTTAGAAGGGAAGAGAAAGTACTTTTCTTCCTCTTATTTGGGAGTTTGGAGAGAAGAAAAGAAAGCATACCTTTTTAACACTTTTACTAAAATACCCTTATTATAAAAGGGGCATGCTGATGAGTAGAGGTGCAAATGGATCGGGTCGGACCGAGTTATGAGTGACCCCGACCCAACCTGGATCCTTGTTCGGATCCTAATTTTAGACTTAGACCCAACCCACTAGAAAATCAGGTCGGGTCGAGTTGGGTCCACGGCCTTAGGATATATTTGTCCTTTTAATTTGGTACTTCTTTAATTTAAGGGTAAAATAGGTATTATAAAAAATTTATTAAATTACAATTCCTTTCTGTCCAAATCCTCCCACTTATGGGAGGAAAAAAAGGAGAGAATTGGAGCCCAAAATTTCCAGAAAGTATGCTCGTCACCAATGGTAACTCTCTAGAATCCTGATATTCTTTTCCAGTCAATTACTGGTGTAGCATCAGAATAAGACACAAACTTGTAATCTAAAACATACATCTATTTACAAATTTTAACAGAAGTTTTATTAACTGACAAGCTTGCTCTATTTGTGAACAGCAAATAGGAAACCGAAGTTCTCAACTCACTATCAACCAAACACCAGAATCACAAAACTCTCAAAAGTTGCAAAATAGCATTTACTAATATGTGATTTCGGTTACTGACAAGGCGAAGAAGCAAACTTGAAGTTCACTCCCAAATTGGTAAATTAACCTGAATTTACCATTAGAATTTTTGTGGAACGTGAGGAGAATGAGATCTTCTTGCTTGAGAGGACCTCCGGTGACCGGATGTTTAACATATTTCTTAATGTAAGGGAGTATATCCCTGCACCCAATTCAAATCAAACACAAACTTGCTCTTTTTTTTTTTCTAATGGAAAAATAGATTTGATATCTCCAACAATATAAATAAACAAAAAAATGCATATTTTGCAGAAATCCTAACGCTATATCAAACACGCTCCCATCGGCCGTGCAGACAGGGTCCTCAAATGGCGTAAAAGTAAGCCTACAGATCATTAAAATTAAAAGAGAGGAAACCAAAGGGTGGCTTTAAAATTGAGAAAATAGGGAAACTCTAGGTTTTTTGGGCATGGAAACTTACGAGAAGCAGTAGAAAGGCAAGCGCTTGAAAGGCGTGGAGGTCTCTTTGGATTTCGCACCGCTGCACTCGGTTGCCCACTTCGATCCTTGCTTTGATGCTTCTTCCCCATCTCGGCTTCGCTCCGGTGCCCCCGAAGAGAAGAAGGAGATCAAAAGGCTTGGGTTTTTCTATTTCTCGATTCCTCTTTTCTGGAGTAGGGTGCCTTCGGCTTCGCCAGGGATCTGGGGATTTCGATGGAGCCTGAAGGATTTCCGTTTACAATGACTCGCGGAGAAGCATAAGTAACGTTAAGATGATACACGAGCCCGCTCTAGAACTCGCGTTTAATCTCGGCCGTTGATTGAATAAACGAACAGTCTTGATTGATTAGTGAAAAGTATAGAGAGAGGGTTTTTTTTTTTTTTAAGTACAACGGTACTTCATGTCAGCCCAGCATGAACACTATCCTCAGTGTCGAAAGAAAGAAGGCGACACAAAGAAAAAGGAACAGAATCGAGCTCAGTCCATAGAACCTCCCCTGAATGGTGAGCAGCGAAGGAGACGACCCAATCTGCAGCCATGTTCGCCTCCCGAAACATATAGGTAATCTGGATCGAATGGCAGCTCGCTACCAGCCTCTGGATGTCCCTGAGTATAGGGTGGCCGTCTTCCTAGCGCCCAACATCATAAATCCACTCGGTCACCATAGTAGAGTCTCCCTCTAGGATGAGGTAGTTGGCCCCTAGGATCCTCTTCGCATAGGTGACTCCCTCCCATGCAGCCCTGAGCTCGGCTCCAATAGCAGTCATGTCACAAGTGCGTCGCCCGCCTGCCGCGACTAGTCTGAAATTGTGATTTCGGATCACAAATCCAGTCCCTCCTATGTCTTCTCTTACCAAGGTACTACTGTCAAAGTTCACCTTGAGATGGCCAGGGGGTGGGGTTTCCCAAGAGATAAAGGTCACTCAGGGCGCTGTGGCAGCGAAGTGGAAATCTCAGATGTCCCTAGCCAACCCCAGAGAAGATGCCCAGGCAGTGGCGATGATCTCAGTCGCCTAACGAATAGCCCTATCCAACATAACCCTCGGAGGGGTTCTCTTATCCTCAAAGATGCAGGCATTCCAGTCCAGCCAGATGTGGTACACCATATAAACACATATAATGCCTCTCTCCACGGTGCCCGGTGAGCCTGTCAACTGCCTCAAGTGGTCCAGAAGATCCTCCGCCAACTCCACATCCCGCGGTAAGAAAAAAGGCGCCTGATGCCAGGCTTGCACAGCTTGAGGACATCCAAGCAGCGCATGACTGATAGTCTCCTCTCAGTCCATGCATTCCTCGCACATCGAAAAACCCTGACTCTCCTACTAGCCAACATGTCTCGGGTCGGTAGACACCTCCAAGCCACCTTTCATATAAACAGAGAGAGGCCCCTCACCGTTGCGTGATATAACCTAGTTCCGAGTTTCGATTTCCGACTTCCGATGGAATTGCCAGTGAGATGTGGGAGTAATTTTTTTTTAACTCAATTACACATAAGATTTGGAGCCTTACACTTGTAAACC